>NC_084615.1:4106781-4294281 GCF_033978795.1 Nerophis ophidion
AGATGTGACTTTAAGGTTGTACTACTTACGTATAAAATACTACACGGTCTAGCTCCATCCTATCTTGCCGATTGTATTGTACCATATGTCCCGGCAAGAAATCTGCCTTCAAAGGACTCCGGCTTGTTAGTGATTCCCAAAGCCCAAAAAAAGTCTGCGGGCTATAGAGCGTTTTCCGTTCGGGCTCCAGTACTCTGGAATGCCCTCCCGGTAACAGTTCGAGATGCCACCTCAGTAGAAGCATTTAAGTCTCACCTTAAAACTCATTTGTATACTCTAGCCTTTAAATAGACTCCCTTTTTAGACCAGTTGATCTGCTGTTTCTTTTCTTTTCTTTTTCTTCTATGTCCCACTCTCCCCTGTGGAGGGGGTCCGGTCCGATCCGGTGGCCATGTACTGCTTGCCTGTGTATCGGTTGGGGACATCTCTGCGCTGCTGATCCGCCTCCGCTTGGGATGGTTTCCTGCTGGCTCCGCTTTGGACTGGACTCTCGCGACTGTGTTGGATCCGCTTTGGACTGGACTCTCGCGACTGTGTTGGATCCATTATGGATTGAACTTTCACAGTATCATGTTAGACCCGCTCGACATCCATTGCTTTCCTCCTCTCCAAGGTTCTCATAGTCATCATTGTCACCGACGTCCCACTGGGTGTGAGTTTTCCTTGCCCTTATGTGGGCCTACCGAGGATGTCGTGGTGGTTTGTGCAGCCCTTTGAGACACTAATGATTTAGGGCTATATAAGTAAACATTGATTGATTGATTGATATTACTACAAACAGGTACAATCTACTCGGTTCGCTAGCAAACAAGCTAACCGCCGCTATGTTCGCTAATCCATCCATTTCCTACCGCTTATTCCCTTTTGTGTTCGCTAGTCGTGGTGTGTAAATGTTAGCGAGATAAGCTGCAAAACCGGCTCCTCCACCGAGTGGATACTAAGGTGCGTTTAAGAGATGTGATGTATATCAGGTGTGGTTGTTATCTGTGGCTGATGTCGGGCGGCACTAGGCGTTCCCCACTCGGCTTAGCATCGTGCTAAGGAACTAGCATCCCCGATAGCTAGCCAGTTAGCAAACACCTTGATGAATTCACTTCACGCCGCCGCTCCAGACGACGCGTACAGAACCCGACACGGCAGAATATTGGCTACACCGTGAACTTTGTTTTAGACGCGACGGTATGCGTTAACGGGGATATTTAAAGCACTTCGACACTTACCGCCACTTAGCAAGCGATCGCCTCTGCCTGGGATGGTCAATCACAGCCGCATCCGGGGAGCTGCCCGTTACGTAGACTCTGACGTCACGACGCCGCGGAAGCTGGGAATTGTAGTTTTTTGTATCACAATGGTGTCGTTTTGCTAACACGAGGTGGCGATGTTGTTTTGTTTCTTTCTTTAGTTTTATTTCGAACATGAACACACTTAAGAGCAGTGGTTCGCAACCTTTTTTCAGTGATGTACCTCCTGTGAACATTTTGTTAATTCAAGTACCCCCTAATCCAGGGGTCACTAACCTTTTTCAATCAATCAATCAATGTTCACTTATATAGCCCTAAATCACTAGTGTCTCAAAGGGCTGCACAAACCACTACGACATCCTCGGTAGGCCCACATAAGAGCAAGGAAAACTCACACCCAGTGGGACGTCGGTGACAATGATGACTATGAGAACCTTGGAGAGGAGGAAAGCAATGGATGTCGAGCGGGTCTAACATGATACTGTGAAAGTTCAATCCATAATGGATCCAACACAGTCGCGAGAGTCCAGTCCAAAGCGGATCCAACACAGCAGCGAGAGTCCCGTTCACAGCGGAGCCAGCAGGAAACCATCCCAAGCGGAGGCGGATCAGCAGCGCAGAGATGTCCCCAGCCGATACACAGGCGAGCAGTACATGGCCACCGGATCGGACCGGACCCCCCTCCACAAGGGAGAGTGGGACATAGAAGAAAAAGAAAAGAAACGGCAGATCAACTGGTCTAAAAAGGGAGTCTATTTATCAATCAAAAACTTATTGGGTACTGATTAATGCAAAGGGCTACCAGTTTGATACACACTTAAATAAATTGCCAGAAATAACCAATTTGCTCAATTTACCTTTAATAAATAAATCTATCTATATTAAAAAAAAAGGGTATTTCTGTCAGTCAGTCTGTCATACATTTTTTTTCCTTTTACGGAAGGTTTTTTGTAGAGAATAAAAGATGAAAAAACACTAGACTGAACGGGGCTTCACGGTGGCAGAGGGGTTAGTGCGTCTGCCTCACAATACGAAGGTCCTGCAGTCCTGGGTTCAAATCCAGGCTCGGAATCTTTCTGTGTGGAGTTTGCATGTTCTCCCCGTGACTGCGTGGGTTCCCTCCGGGTACTCCGGCTTCCTCCCACTTCCAAAGACATGCACCTGGGGATAGGTTGATTGGCAACACTAAATTGGCCCTAGTGTGTGAATGTGAGTGTGAATGTTGTCTGTCTATCTGTGTTGGCCCTGCGATGAGGTGGCGACTTGTCCAGGGTGTACCCTGCCTTCCGCCCGATTGTAGCTGAGATAGGCGCCAGCGCCCCCCGCGACCCCGAAAGGGAATACGCGGTAGAAAATGGATGGATGGATGGATAGACTGAACGGTTTAAAAAAGGAGAAAACACGAAAAAAATGAAAAATAAAATTTGAAACATAGTTTATCTTCAATTTCGACTCTTTAAAATTCAAAATTCAACCGAAAAAAATGAAGAGAAAAACCAGCTTATTCGAATCTTTTTGAACAAATTAAAAACATTTTTTATAGAACACTATTAGTATTTTTGCCTGAATAAGATGAATTTTAGAATTTTGATGACATGTTTTAAATAGGTTAAAATCCAATCTGCACTTTGTTAGAATATATAACAAATTGGACCAAGCTATATTTCTGACAAAGACAAATCATCATTTCTTCTAGATTTTCCAGAATTGATTTTTTTTAAAGAAATTCAAAAGACTTTGAAATAAGATTTAAATTCTATTCTACGGATTTTCTAGATTTGCCAGAATAATTTTTTTGAATTTTAATCATAAGTTTGAAGAAATATTTCACAAATATTCTTCGTCGAAAAAACAGAAGCTAAAATGAAGAATTAAATTGAAATGTATTTATTATTATTTTTTTAAATAAAAAAAATGTACTTAAACATTGATTTAAATGGTCAGGAAAGAAATTTAAAAGGTAAAAAGGTGTATGTGTTTAAAAATCCTAAAATCATTTTTAAGGTTGTATTTTTTCTCTAAAATTGTCTTTCTGAAAGTTATAAGAAGCAAAGTAAAAAAAATAAATGAATTTATTTAAACAAGTGAAGACCAAGTCTTTGAAATATTTTTGGGGATTTTCAAATTGTGTTTGAGTTTTGTTTCTCTTAGAATTAAAAATGTCGAGCAAAGCGAGACCAGCTTGCTAGTAAATAAATAAAATTCAAAAAATAGAGGGAGCTCACTGGTAAGTGCTGCTATTTGAGCTATTTTTAGAACAGGCCAGCGGGTGACTCATCTGGTGACCCCTGTACTAAGCAGAGCAAAGCATTTCTGGTTGGAAAAAAGAGATAAATAAGTAAAATACAGCACTATGTCATCAGTTTCTGATTTATGAAATTGTATAACAGTGCAAAATATTGCTCATTTGTAGTGGTCTTTCTTGAACTATTTGGGAAAAACATAAAAATAACTAAAAACTTGTTGAGAAATAAACAAGTGATTCAATTCTAAATAAAGATTTCTACACATAGAAGTAATCATCAACTTAAAGTGTCCTCTTTAAGGATTGTAATAGAGATCCATGAACTTAATTCTAAACATTTCTTCACAAAAAAATAAATATTTAACATCAATATTTATGGAACATGTCCACAAAAAATCGAGCTGTCAACACTGAATATTGCATTGTTGTATTTCTTTTCATAGTTTATGAACTTACATTCATATTTGGTTGAAGTATTATTCAATAAATATATTTGTAAAGAATTTTTGAATTGTTGCTATTTTTAGAATATTGAAAAAAAATCTCACGTACCCCTTGGCATACCTTCAAGTACCCCTATTTGAGAACCACTGACTTAGAGCATAATACATCACACAATTTCATATCATTTTACTTTACATCATGTCCGAAAAGGAGTGTAATTATTTTAAATAATTCAATGTATATAATCTGATGATTAACTTGTGTGATTGATTGATTGATTGATACTTTTATTAGTAGATTGCACAGTACAGTACATATTCCGTACAATTGACCACTAAATGGTAACACCCCAATAAGTTTTTCAACTTGTTTAAGTCGGGGTCCACGTTAATCAATTCATGATGACTGCATTATGTTGATAGTATATATTTATACCATGAGTTGATTTACGCGGACCCTGACTTAAACAAGTTGAAAAACTTATTGGGGTGTTACCATTTAGTGGTCAATTGTACGGAATATGTACTGAACTGTGTAATCTAATAATAAAAGTATCAATCAATCATTTAAAGAAGCCAAGCTTCTGGAGAGGGGGTCCAAACTGAGGCCAAGGGGGAAAAAAAAACCTCATAACCATAGCACATGAATTGATTAACATTAACTCCAACTTAAACAAGTATAAAAACTTATTCGGGTGTTACCATTTAGTGAGCGACTTGTAAGAGGGAGACATCAAACATTAAAGAACATCAAAGACACTAAAAGAGCAGAGCTGATTTAACCAACCATTTCTACATACAGCTACAAAAGTATCAATCCATCCATCCATCCAATTTTCTACCACTTATTCCCTTTGGGGTCGCGGGGGCCGCTGGTGCCTATCTCAGCTACAAAAGTAAAACAAACAAAAACATATACACTGTGGTGGACTTTTTGGTGTTCCATAGGGGGAGCATGTCCAGAGACAGGAGCGGACCCAACAAAGCAACCAAGAGAGCCGACTCCACCCTCGGCCGCCCACTGACTCTCGGCCATTTAAATGTGAATGGTTTCGAATTGCTTTTGTTTTGAGCAATTTTGCGTGTGCAAAAAAATAATCACATTTGGTACAAATGTTGCGATAGTTAACTAGACCAGTGGTTCTCAAATGGGGGTACGCGTACCCCTGGGGGTACTTGAAGGTATGCCAAGGGGTACGTCAGATTTTTTTTTTAAATATTCTAAAAATAGCAACAATTCAAAAATCCTTTATAAATATATTTACTGAATAATACTTCAACAAAATATGAATGTAAGTTCATAAACTGTGAAAAGAAATTCCATCCATCCATCCATCCATCTTCTTCCGCTTATCCGAGGTCGGGTCGCGGGGGCAACAGCCTAAGCAGGGAAACCCAGACTTCCCTCTCCCCAGCCACCTCGTCTAGCTCTTCCCGGGGGATCCCGAGGCGTTCCCAGGCCAGCCGGGAGACATAGTCTTCCCAACGTGTCCTGGGTCTTCCCCGTGGCCTCCTACCGGTTGGACGTGCCCTAAACACCTCCCTAGGGAGGCGTTTGGGTGGCATCCTGACCAGATGCCCGAACCACCTCATCTGGCTCCTCTTGATGTGGAGGAGCAGCGGCTTTACTTTGAGTTCCTCCCGGATGGCAGAGCTTCTCACCCTATCTCTAAGGGAGAGACCTGGAAACTCATTTGGGCCGCTTGTACCCGTGATCTTATCCTTTCGGTCATGACCCAAAGCTCATGACCATAGGTGAGGATGGGAACGTAGATCGACCGGTAAATTGAGAGCTTTGCCTTCCGGCTCAGCTCCTTCTTCACCACAACGGATCGGTACAACGTCCGCATTACTGAAGACGCCGCACCGATCCGCCTGTCGATCTCACGATCCACTCTTCCCTCACTCGTGAACAAGACTCCCAGGTACTTGAACTCCTCCACTTGGGGCAGGGTCTCCTCCCCAACCCGGAGATGGCATTCCACCCTTTTCCGGGCGAGAACCATGGACTGGGACTTGGAGGTGCTGATTCTCATTCCGGTCGCTTCACACTCGGCTGCGAACCGATCCAGTGAGAGCTGAAGATCCCGGTCAGATGAAGCCATCAGGACCACATCATCTGCAAAAAGCAGAGACCTAATCCTGCGGTCACCAAACCGGAACCCCTCAACGCCTTGACTGCGCCTAGAAATTCTGTCCATAAAAGTTATGAACAGAATCGGTGACAAAGGACAGCCTTGGCGGAGTCCAACCCTCACTGGAAATGTGTTCGATTTACTTCCGGCAATGCGGACCAAGGTCTGACACTGATCATACAGGGAGAGGACCGCCACAATAAGACAGTCCGATACCCCATACTCTCTGAGCACTCCCCACAGGACTTCCCGAGGGACACGGTCCAATGCCTTCTCCAAGTCCACAAAGCACATGTAGACTGGTTGGGCAAACTCCCATGCACCCTCAAGAACCCTGCCCCTGAAAGAAATGCAACAATGCAATATTCAGTGTTGACAGCTCGATTTTTTGTGGACATGTTCCCTAAATATTGATGTTAAATATTTCTTTTTTTGTGAAGAAATGTTTAGAATTAAGTTCGTGGATCTCTATTCCAACCGGTAGGAGACCACGGGGAAGACCCAGGACACGTTGGGAAGACTATGTCTCCCGGCTGGCCTGGGAACGCCTCGGGATCCCCCGGGAAGAGCTGGACGAAGTGGCTGGGGAGAGGGAAGTCTGGGTTTCCCTGCTTAGGCTGTTGCCCCCGCGACCCGACCTCGGTTAAGCGGAAGAAGATGAATCTTGATGGATCTCTATTACAATCCCCAAAGAGGACACTTTAAGTTGATGATTACTTCTATGTGTAGAAATCTTTATTTATAATTGAATCACTTGTTTATTTTTCAACAAGTTTTTACTTATTTGCATATCTTTTTTTCCATATAGTTCAAGAAAGACCACTACAAATGAGCAATATTTTATATTTTACTTCTTTATCTCTTTTTTTCAACCAAAAATGCTTTGCTCTGATTATTTAGTACTTGAATTAAAAAAAATGTTCACAGGGACTGAAAAAAGGTTGAGAACCACTGAACTAGACTGATGAAATAAATACTGCTCATCTGTATACTCTAGCCTTTAAATAGACCTCCTTTTTAGACCAGTTGATCTGCCGCTTCTTTTCTTTCTCCTATGTCCCCCCCTCCCTTGTGGAGGGGGTCCGGTCCGATGACCATGGATGAAGTACTGGCTGTCCAGAGTCGAGACCCAGGATGGACCGCTCGCCTGTATCGGTTGGGGACATCTCTACGCTGCTGATCCGCTTGAGATGGTTTCCTGTGGACGGGACTCTCACTGCTGTCTTGGATCCACTATGGATTGAACTTTCACAGTATCATGTTAGACCCGCTCGACATCCATTGCTTTCGGTCCCCTAGAGGGGGGGGGGTTGCCCACATCTGAGGTCCTCTCCAAGGTTTCTCATAGTCAGCATTGTCACTGGCGTCCCACTGGATGTGAATTCTCCCTGCCCACTGGGTGTGAGTTTTCCTTGCCCTTTTGTGGGTTCTTCCGAGGATGTTGTAGTCGTAATGATTTGTGCAGTCCTTTGAGACATTTGTGATTTGGGGCTATATAAATAAACATTGATTGATTGATTCTCTCTCCCCCCTTTTCGTAATACTAAAATGATGACAAAGACACTTATGACATATGCCCTACAGAATGCACCTCTGGGGATGAGTAATTGCTGAATATTACTGATGAGTTTGCAATTATTTAGACATATTCAGCCAAAATAGAAAGAAGTAGGTGGGTGTAAAAAAACTGTTGTTCACCTCGTATTACTCTTGAACCGCTGCACAAAACAAGGGTGACAATTGGGCAAAATATGTAACTATATCCATCCATCCATTCGTCTTCTTCCGCTTATCAGAGTTTGGGTTGTGGGGGCAGCAGCCTAAGCAGGGAATGTACCTACAGTACAAGCCAAAAGTTTGGACACTCCTTATTCAGTGCATTTTCTTTATTTTCATGACTATTTACATTGTAGATTGTCACTGAAGGCATCACAACTATGAATGAACACATTCGGGGTTATGTACTTAACAAGAAAGTTGAAATGACTTAAAACATGTTTTATATTCTAGATCAGGGGTCACCAACGCGGTGCCCGTAAGGACCAGATGAGTCGCCCGCTGGCCTGTTCTAAAAATAGCTCAAATAGCAGCACTTACCAGTGAGCTGCCTCTATTTTTTCAATTTTATTTATTTACTAGCAAGCTGGTCTCGCTTTGCTCGATATTTTTAATTCTAAGAGGGACATAACTCAAATAGAATTTGAAAATCCAAGAAAATATTTTAAAGACTTGTTCTTCACTTGTTTAAATAAATTCATTTATTTGTTTACTTTGCTTCTTATAACTTTCAGAAAGACGATTTTAGAGAAAAAATACAACCTTAAAAATGATTTTAGGATTTTTAAACACATATACTTTTTTACCTTTTAAATTCTTTCCTCTTCTTTCCTGACAATTTAAATCAATGTTCAAGTATTTTTTTTATTGTAAAGAATAAAAATTATTTTAATTTAATTCTTCATTTTAGCTTCTGTTTTTTCGATGAAGATTATTTGTGAAATATTTCTTCATACTTATTATGATTAAAATTCAAAAAAATTATTTTGGCAAATCTAGAAAATCTTTAAAATCAAATTTAAATCTTATTTCAAAGTCTTTTGAATCTCTTTGAACATTTTTGTTCTGGAAAATCTAGAAGAAATAAAGATTTGTCTTTGTTAGATATATAGCTTGGTCCAATTTGTTATATATATGTAAAGCGCTTTGAGTCACTAGAGAAAAGCGCTATATAAAAAAAAAAAAAAAAAAAAAAATAAAAAAAAAAAAAAAAAAAAATATATAAAAAAAAATAAATAAAAAAAAATAAATAAATAAAATATATATATATATATATTCTAACAAAGTGCAGATTGGATTTTAACCTATTTAAAATATTTCATCAAAATTCTAAAATTAATCTTAATCAGGAAAAATTACAAATTATTTTTTTAATTTTTAAAAAAAGATTCGAATTAGCTGGTTTTTCTCTTCTTTTTTTTTCGGGTGAATTTTGAATTTTAAAGAGTCGAAATTGAAGATAAACTATGTTTCAAAATTTATTTTCCTTTTTTTTCTGTTTACTCCTCTTTTAAACCGTTCAATGAGGTGTTTTTTCATCATTAATTCTCTACAAAAAACCTTCTGTAAAAGAAAAAAAAATGTACGACAGAATGACAGACAGAAATACCCATTTTTTATATGTATATATATAATATATATATATATATATATATCCCCATCCATTTTCTACCGCTTATTCCCTTTTGGGGTCGCTGGTGCCTATCTCAGCTACAATCGGGTGGAAGGCGGGCTTCAGCAGGTAAATTGAGAAAATTGGCTATTTCTGGCAATTTATTTAAGTGTGTATCAAACTGGTAGCCCTTGGCATTAATCAGTACCCAAGAAGTAGCTCTTGGTTTCAAAAAGGTTGGTGACCCCTGCTCTAGATTCTTCAAAGTAGCCCCTCTTTGTTGCTCAGATTACTGCTTTGCACACTCTTGCCATTCTCTCGATGAGCTTCAAGCACACCTGTGAAGTGAAACCCATTTCAGGTGACTACCTCTTTGAAGCTCATCGAGAGAATGCCAAGAGTGTGCGAAAAAGTAATCAGAGCAAAGGGTGGCTATTTTGAAGAAATTAGACTATAAAACATGCTTTCAGTTATTTCACCTTTTTTTGTGAAATAAATAACTCCACGTGTGTCTCCCATAACAATGTGACCTCGGACTACGTTAAGGTAACGTGTGGAGTTCCCCAGGGTTCGGTCCTTGGCCCTGCACTCTTCAGCATCTACATGCTGCCGCTGGGTGACATCATACGCAAATACGGTGTTAGCTTTCACTGTTATGCTGATGACACCCAACTCTACATGCCCCTAAAGCTGACCAACACGCCGGATTGTAGTCAGCTGGAGGCGTGTCTTAATGAAATTAAACAATGGATGTCCGCTAACTTTTTGCAACTCAACGCCAAAAAAACGGAAACGCTGATTATCGGTCCTGCTAGACACCGACCTCTATTTAATAATACAACTTTAACATTTGACAACCAAACAATTAAACAAGGTGACACGGTAAAGAATTTGGGTATTATCTTTGACCCAACTCTCTCCTTTGAGTCACACATTAAAAGCGTTACTAAAACGGCCTTCTTTCATCTCCGTAATATCGCTAAAATTCGCTCCATTCTGTCCACTAAAGACGCTGAGATCATTATCCATGCTTTTGTTACGTCTCGTCTCGATTACTGTAACGTATTATTTTCGGGTCTCCCCATGTCTAGCATTAAAAGATTACAGTTGGTACAAAATGCGGCTGCTAGACTTTTGACAGGAACAAGAAAGTTTGATCACATTACGCCTGTACTGTATATACCTTTATATACATATATACATACATATATACCTGTACTGTATATACCTTTATATACATATATACATACATATATACCTATACTGTATATACCTTTATATACATATATACATACATATATACCTGTACTGTATATACCTTTATATACATATATACATACATATATACCTGTACTGTATATACCTTTATATACATATATACATACATATATACCTATACTGTATATACCTTTATATACATATATACATACATATATACCTATACTGTATATACATATATACATACATATATACCTATACTGTATATACCTTTATATACATATATACATACATATATACCTATACTGTATATACCTTTATATACATATATACATACATATATACCTATACTGTATATACCTTTATATACATATATACATACATATATACCTATACTGTATATACCTTTATATACATATATACATACATATATACCTATACTGTATATACCTTTATATACATATATACATACATATATACCTATACTGTATATACCTTTATATACATATATACATACATATATACCTATACTGTATATACCTTTATATACATATATACATACATATATACCTGTACTGGCTCACCTGCACTGGCTTCCTGTGCACTTAAGATGTGACTTTAAGGTTTTACTACTTACGTATAAAATACTACACGGTCTAGCTCCATCCGATCTTGCATTCAAAGGACTCCGGCTTATTAGTGATTCCCAAAGCCCAAAAAAAGTCTGCGGGCTATAGAGCGTTTTCATTTCGGGCTCCAGTACTCTGGAATGCCCTCCCGGTAAAAGTTCGAGATGCCACCTCAGTAGAAGCATTTAAGTCTCACCTTAAAACTCATTTGTATACTCTAGCCTTTAAATAGACTCCCTTTTTAGACCAGTTGATCTGCCGTTTCTTTTCTTTTTCTCCTATTTCCCACTCTCCCCTGTGGAGGGGGTCCGGTCCGATCCGGTGGCCATGTACTGCTCGCCTGTGTATCGGCTGGGGACATCTCTGCGCTGCTGATCCGCCTCCGCTTGGGATGGTTTCCTGCTGGCTCCACTGTGAACGGGACTCTCGCTGCTGTGTTGGATCCGCTTTGGACTGGACTCTCGCGACTGTGTTGGATCCATTATGGATTGAACTTTCACAGTATCATGTTAGACCCGCTCGACATCCATTGCTTTCCTCCTCTCCAAGGTTCTCATAGTCATCATTGTCACCGACGTCCCACTGGGTGTGAGTTTTCCTTGCCCTTATGTGGGCCTACCGAGGATGTCGTGGTGGTTTGTGCAGCCCTTTGAGACACTAGTGATTTAGGGCTATATAAGTAAACATTGATTGATTGATTGATTCATAGTTTTGATGCCTTCAGTGACAATCTGAATCAGGGTTGTCAAACGTCCCCGCGTGATGAGTTTGCCAAGTATTAAAGTATTTTGAAAGAAAGAAACTGCTGTTCTAAATGTGTCCACTAGATGTCACAATAGCATTTCTGTTAGGACTAGCAAGAAGTAGAAAGTAAAGCGTGGCGGCTTCCTCTACCTTGACCGAAATTAAACTAAAATCTCAGGTTTAATGTCTTCTGCTTCAAACACATCGTTATTTTGTTCCCCCATAATGTCTCGGTCAAAAACAAGAAAACTTAACCCTTTTGAATAGTTTTTACCTCCGTTTCTTACGGTCTGTTGAGTTAGCACTGGATTGATGTGTGGATACGACAAAGGAGGTATTTGAAACTTACAAGAGTTTACATGTGTTTCTTGTTAAATCCCTGAAAGAATGTGATTTAAAGTTTAATCCTAGCTTTGTATATACAGCTCATTGTTTTTTTGAAGCTGCACCAACTTCCTCAGAATTTTCAACAAACTTCGAGTGTTTTGTCCAGAGGATTATCCGTAATTTGTACGTTTTCAGAATGTGCCTGTTTTATTTTTGGCCAAAGTAAATCGAAAAAAACAACCCAGAGTTAACTTTATTTTTAAGTTATCATGCCATGATTTCACCATTCCGGCCCACTTGGTAATAGGCTTCCCTTTTTTGGCCCCTGAACTAAAATTAGTTTGACAGCCCTGATGTAAATAGCCATGAAAATAAAGAAAATACATTGAAAGAGAAGGCGTGTCCAAAACTTTTGGCCTGGGGGTCACCAACCTTTTTGAAACCAAGAGCTACTTCTTGGATACTGATTAATGCGAAGGGCTACCAGTTTGATACACACTTAAATAAATTGCCAGAAATAGCCAATTTGCTCAATTTACCTTTAACTCTATGTTATTATTAATAATTAATCATATTTATCTTTGTGGAAACACTGATCATCGTAATGATTTCTCACAATAAATATATGTATAAAAAGATAAATATTTTAAAAAAAAAGGATATTTCTGTCTGTCATTCCGTTTTATTTTTTTTTTCCTCCTACGGAGAGAATATGATAGAAAAAAACACTTAATTGAACGTTTAAAAAGAGGAGAAAACACAAAAAAAATGAAAATTAAATTTTGAAACATAGTTCATCTTCAATTTCGACTCTTTAAAATTCCAAAATTCACCTGAAAAAAAGAAGAGAAACTAGCTCATTCGAATCTTTTTGAAAAAATTAAAAAAAAAAATCTTATGGAACATCATTAGTAATTTTTCCTGATTAAGATTAATTTTAGAATTTTGATGACATGTTTTAAATAGGTTGAAATCCAATCTGCACTTTGTTAGAATATATAACAAATTGGACCAAGTTATAGTTCTAACAAAGACAAATCATTATTTCTTCTGGATTTTCCAAAATTTTTTTAAAAAAAGAAATTCAAAAGATTTTGAAATAAGATTTAAATTTGATTCCACAGATTTTCTAGATTTGCCAGAATATTTTTTTGAAATTTTAATCATAAATTTGAAGAAATATTTCACAAATATTCTTCGTCGAAAAAACAGAAGCTAAAATGAAGAATTACATTAAAATGTATTTATTATTCTTTACAATTTAAAAAATAAATTCACTTCAACATTGATTTAAATTGTCAGGAAAGAAGAGGAATTTAAAACATAAAAAGGTATATGTGTTTAAAAATCCTAAAATCATTTTTAAGGTTGTATTTTTTTCTCTAAAATCGTCTTTCTGAAAGTTATAAGAAACAAAGTAAAAAAAAAAAAATGAATTTATTCAAACAAGTGAAGACCAAATCTTTAAAATATTTTCTTGGATTTTCAAATTTTATTTGAGTTTTGTCTCTCTTAGAATTAAAAATGTCAAGCAAAGCGAGACCAGCTTGCTAGTAAATAAATACAATTTAAAAAATAGAGGCACCTCACTGGTAAGTGCTGCTATTTGAGCTATTTTTAGAACAGGCCAGCGGGCGACTCATCTGGTCCTTACGGGCACCACCTTAGTGACCCCTGGTATACGGTGCTGCCTTTGATTGATTGATTGAAACTTTTATTAGTAGATTGCACAGTACAGTACATATTCCGTACAATTAACCACTAAATGCTAACACACGAATACGTTTTTCAACTTGTTTAAGTCGGAGTCCACTGTGCTTTCATTTTTCTGACAAAAAAGTATGACACCTAAGTTGTACTGACTTCAAATTTCTCATACAGCTGATAAGTAATTTCCATTAACACAACAGCAAGTCCAACTTTAGGATGTACCTTTAGGGGACTAACAAGCACATAAATGTAACAAATTTAGAAATAATGGTTGGAAAACCCCTGTATTATATTAAAACGCATGAGGTGTTTTTTTTCTTACAAACCCCATTTCCATATGAGTTGGGAAATTGTGTTAGATGTAAATATAAACAGAATACAATGATTTGCAAATCATTTTCAACCCATATTCAGTTGAATATGCTACAAAGACAACATATTTGATGTTCAAATTGCTAACCTTTTTTTTTTTTTGCAAATAATCATTAACTTTGGAATTTGATGGCAGCAACACGTGACGAAGAAGTTGGGAAAGGTGGCAAGAAATACTGATAAAGTTGAGGAATGCTCATCAAACACTTATTTGGAACATCCCACAGGTGTGCAAGCTTCCCAAGAAATGCTCAGTCTTTCACAAGAAAGGATGGGGCGAGGTACACCCCTTTGTCCACAACTGTGTGAGCAAATAGTCAAACAGTTTAAGAACAACCTTTCTCAAAGTGACATTGCAAGAAATTTAGGGATTTCAACATCTACGCTCCATAATATCATCAAAAGGTTCAGAGAATCTGGAGAAATCACTCCACGTAAGCGGCATGGCCGGAAACCAACATTGAATGACCGTGAACTTTGATCCCTTAGACGGCACTGTATCAAAAACCAACATCAATCTCTAAAGGATATCACCACATGGGCTCAGGAACACTTCAGAAAACCATTGTCACTAAATACAGTTGGTCGCTACTTCTGTAAGTACAAGTTAAAACTCTACTCTGCAAAGCCAAACTCATTTATCAACAACATCCAGAAACGACGCTGGTTTCTCTGGGCCCGTGATCATCTAAGATGGACTGATACAAAGTGGAAAAGTGTTCTGTGGTCTGAAGAGTCCACATTTCAAATTGTTTTTGGAAATATTCGACATCTTGTCATCCGGACAAAAGGGGAAGCGAACCATCCAGACTGTTATCGACGCAAAGTTCAAAAGCCAGCATCTGTGATGGTATGGGGGTGCATTAGTGCCCAAGGCATGGGTAACTTACACATCTGTGAAGGCACCATCAATGCTGAAAGGTACATACAGGCTTTGGAACAACATATGCTGCCATCTAAGTGCCATCTTTTTCATGGACGCCCCTGCTTATTTCAGCAAGACAATGCCAAGCCACATTCAGCATGTGTTACAACAGCGTGGCTTCGTAAAAATAGAGTGTGGGTACTTTCCTGGCTTGCCTGCAGTCAGACCCGTCTCCCATCAAAAATGTGTGGCGCATTATGAAGCGTTAAATACGACAGCGGAGACCCCGGACTGTTGAAGGACTGAAGCTCTACATAAAACAAGAATGGGAAAGAATTCCACTTTCAAAGCTTCAACAATTAGTTTCCTCAGTTCCCAAACGTGTATTGAGTGTTGTTAAAAGACAAGGTGATGTAACACAGTGGTGAACATGCCCTTTCCCAACTACTTTGGCACGTGTTGCAGCCATGAAATTCTAAGTTAATTATTATTTGCAAAAAACAATAAAGTTTATGAGTTTGAACATCAAATATGTTGTCTTTGTAGTGCATTGAATTGAATATGGCTTGAAAAGGATTTGCAAATCATTGTATTCTGTTTATATTTACATCTAACACAATTTCCCAACTCATATAGAAACAGGGTTTGTACTTGACTTAAATAAGTAATTGGATGTTATTTTTTACCATGACTTATATAATTTGGTCAAATGCCTTTCTCTAGTTTATACGGTGCAGGCCTATACTCAAATTGACATTCGCTTGGCATGAGAGGAAAATTAAGATCCATGGAGAATAGACAAAAGCAACTCCAAGTGGGCTCACTTTGGACCACTCCTGCTCCACTGGAGACTCAGTGATGATGTCACCTTTACACAGCGGGGGTTAAGAGGCTATAGTCCTGCGACAACCGGACACTTGAGCATACAAAAGAGGCACAGCTTTATTGCGTTTCCCAAGAAGTTCTGGCGTCACTGTGGCCTGTAAAGAGAAGAGTTCCCACTGCTGGGACCCCGACTCCCGCAGTCGCCCTCCACCCCGACCCTTGTTCTGGCAGAAGAAGCGTCTTAAGCATCTCCATGACGACAGAATTGGGGGTACTGTGTCAAGTGATGCCAAAGAGGCAAAAAAAATGAAGTTAAAGGCCTACTGAAATGAGATTTTCTTATTTAAACAGGGATAGCAGGTCCATTCTATGTGTCATACTTGATCATTTGGCGATATTGCCATATTTTTGCCTAAAGGATTTAGTTAGTGAACATCCACGATAAAGTTTGCAACTTTTCGTCGCTAATAAAAAAGCCTTGCCTGTACCGGAAGTAGCAGACGATGTGCGCGTGATGTCACGGGTTGTGGAGCTCCTCACATCCTCAAATTGTTTACAATCATAGCCACCAGCAGCTAGAGCGATTTGGACCGAGAAAGCGACAATTTCCCCATTAATTTGAGCGAGGATGAAAGATTCGTGGATGAGGAAAGTGAGAGTGAAGGACTAGAAAAAAGACAAAAAAAGGCAAGGGCAGTGAAAGCGATTCAGATATTATTAGACACATTTGCTAGGATAATTGTGAAAAATCCCTTATCTGCCTATTGTGTTACTAGTGTTTTAGTGAGATTATATGGTACCTGAAAGTCGGAGGGGTGTGGCCACGGGTGTGGTGACTGCCAGTGTCTCCGGTGGGAGGAGGTAATAGTACGCAGCTGCAGGAGGACGCAAGCTCCGCTCATAACTACGGTAAGAGCCGACTTATTACCACAATTTTCTCATATGGTCGGGATCCATGTTCGCTTGACCGCTCTGATCCATAGCAAAGCTTCACCTTCGGGAATTTCAAACAAGAAAACACCGGCTGTGTTTGTGTGGCTAAAGGCTAAAAGCTTCCCACCTCCATCTTTCTACTTTGACTTACATTATTAATTGAACAAATTGCAAAAGATTCAGCAACACAGATGTCCACAATACTGTGTAATTATGCGATTAAAGCAGACTACTTATAGCTTGGATAGGGCTGGAAAAAATATGTCCGCTACAACCGGTGACGTCAAACGCACGCGTCGTCATACACGTCGTCAATTTAAAATTGCAATTTAGTAAACTAAAAAGGCCGTATTGGCATGTGTTGCAATGTTAATATTTCATCATTGATATATAAACTATCAGACTGTGTGGTCGCTAGTAGTGGGTCTCAGTAGGCCTTTAAAACAACTTCTCATAAGTAGAGAGAAAACCATTTTCCTCAAGACCTCCTTTATTTATCTTATTTAAGAGGGTCCGCAACAGCAGGACGACGCAAGCTCCGCTCATAACTACGGTACGAGCCGACTTATTACCACCATTTTCTCATATGGTCGGGATCCATTTTTGCTTGACCGCTCTGTTCCATAGCAAAGCTTCACCTTCGGATATTTTAAACAAGGAAACACCGGCTGTGTTTGTGTGGCTAAAGGCTAAAAGCTTCCCACCTCCATCTTTCTACTTTGACTTCTCCATTATTAATCGAACAAATTGCAAAAGATTCAGTAACACAGATGTCCAGAATACTGTGTAATTATGCGATTAAAGCAGACTACTTATAGCTTGGATAGGGCTGGAAAAAATATGTCCGCTACAACCGGTGACGTCAAACGCACGCGTCGTCATACACGTCGTCAATTTAAAATTGCAATTTAGTAAACTAAAAAGGCCGTATCGGCATGTGTTGCAATGTTAATATTTCATCATTGATATATAAACTATCAGACTGCGTGGTGGGTAGTAGTGGGTCTCAGTAGGCCTTTAAAACAACTTCTCATAAGTAGAGAGAAAACCATTTTCCTCAAGACCTCCTTTATTTATCTTATTTAAGAGGGTCCGCAACAGCAGGACGACGCAAGCTCCGCTCATAACTACGGTAAGAGCCGACTTATTACCACAATTTTCTCATATGGTCGGGATCCATTTTTGCTTGACCGCTCTGTTCCATAGCAAAGCTTCACCTTCGGATATTTTAAACAAGGAAACACTGGCTGTGTTTGTGTGGCTAAAGGCTAAAAGCTTCCCACCTCCATCTTTCTACTTTGACTTCTCCATTATTAATCGAACAAATTGCAAAAGATTCAGCAACACAGATGTCCAGAATACTGTGTAATTATGCGATTAAAGCAGACTACTTATAGCTTGGATCGGGCTGGAAAAAACATGTCCGCTACAACCGGTGACGTCAAACGCACGCGTCATCATACCGCGACGTTTTCAACAGGGAAACTTCGCGGGAAATTAAAAATTGCAATTTGTGTTGCATGTGTTGCAATGTTAATATTTCATCATTGATATATAAACTATCAGACTGTGTGGTGGCTAGTAGTGGCTTTCAGTAGGCCTTTAACACAACTTCTCATAAGTAGAGAGAAAACCATTTTCCTCAACACCTCCTTTATTTATCTTATTTACAAATCCACATAATACAGTGAATAACAACCAATGTTATTCAGTTTTAAACTTTTTCATATAAAACCGTAATAAAGCAGTCAAATTCTCCTCATGGCATTTTCTTCAGTAAAAATATGTGCATCCGAATGAGGCTTTCACAACAAGTTTGTACCAAGCAAGAGTGGGAACACAATAGCATCCGCATCCCAGTGTCGGAAAACACTATTAAACTATTTCCTTGAATTGCCGCCGGAGCGCTAATTAATTTAAAGCCTTTTCTCACTCCTGCGCTTACCAAAGGTATGCGGTAAAAGTAAGCATGGGCTAATTATTTTAAAACCTCTTCTCACTCCGGCACTTACCAAAGGTATGCAGTAAAAATTTGAGTGTGATGTAAGCTTGGACCTTAAATCCTACCGAATAGCTCTTAATCTTCTTCCCTTTATGCAATTTCAAATTACCGGTATTCAAATCAGCCTCCTCGTTTTTGAAAATGATGACAGAGGAAGTGTCACTCGTGACGTCACGAGTTTGACCAGGCGGTAATACTAAGCATGCGCTAATTATTTTGGGAAGCGAGTTTGACCCGGCAGTAATTCAAGGCAGGTGCGGAAATTCAAGGAAATACGGTATACCTAAAGGCTGATAAATACACCTTTTAATTACCAAGAGCACTCGTGGTGTCTGACGGGGCACATTTGGCTGTTAGTTCATACACCAATCGAGAATTTACCTGCTACACACTTGCATCCTATTGCCTGCAAAGGACACAAATGGACGTAAAAAAAGAGGTAGGGCTTATTTAGAGGATCTACTCTTCTGCCGGTGCGTGAAACACAAGAGAGAACGTGTCCCGGTTGATAGCAAAGTAGATGGGCTACAGACTGCAGTGGAGTCTATCAAGTACAGAAATAACCAGATCTGCATAGACTCCAGGAGATAAAAAGGCTTATTTTTACTTCCACAGTGGCTGCGTTGTAGTAGGTCGAGGCATTTTGGAAGCAGGAAGTCGTGAAGGGAGTTTAGAGGTAGCAGAAGAGACGCTCGTGTTTGCGGTTTTGGGGTTTTTGTTCTGGGTGGCGGATATGACCGTCGTACGTATTGTCTTGGCGGTGGCCGACGAGGGATTGTGGGAAGGGAGAGCCTGGGCTGTAGCCGGGGTCTCGGAGTTGGGGGCGACTCGTTTGGACACACGCGAAGGACTTCCTCGGATGAAGGTGGATTGGGTCCTGCCTAAGACCTTCTCGGTGGTTGGTCTCTCTAGCGTTCTTTTGTTTAGGGCGGACTTAGCTGGAGGTTGTGTGTCACTCCCTCTCTGTGGCCTCTCACGTGCGCTGCTACTTCTTTTCACATTCGCACGCAGTGAAGTGGGTTGTGTGACAGGAGTTGAACGCAAAAACAAACGTGAGCTTGTTGGACGGCTTGGGGCTCGTGACTGTGTCACGGCAGGGGCAGGGTTATTTGAAGCCTCCATTTCAGGTCGCACCTTTGAAATACCTGGGCTGTTAGACGGTCCGGCATGTGACCCAAGTCCTCTTTTGGCCCTGATCCCATTCCGCACCGGAAGCTTCAAGCCTCGACTCTCGTCTTTTAATGATGCCGATGTTGACGCCTCCCGAGGATCACTCTCTCTCTCTTTTCTCCACTTGGAGCAGAGGCTCGGCGTTGGGCGTGGGAGTGGAGACGTAGGGGGTGACAAGGGGTCATAGGATCGGAGGCCTTTCACAAGAGTGTGGCACTCTAAAGTCTCCCCCACGGAAGAGTATGACCTTCCTTGTTCCCTCTCAGGACTCGGGACATCCGAGCACTCATCTGGGTGTGACTGGCTGAACTCTGGAAGACTGGGTGGCATCCAAGTCTCCTTGACAGGAGGAGTCAACAGCCCTTCTGTGTCTATTTGCTTTTTCAGAGTTTCATCAGGACCGGCTATCGCAGAAATTACTTTATTTCCTTTGTTTAGTGGCTTCAACTCCCTTTTATCTGGAACATTAACACATTCTTTCTCAGATCCTCGATATATCCCCAATGCAGCCCGGTTGTCACTGTGAAGTATTCCACTCTTGTTAGCACACACATCATTTGACTTATTCTGAAGAGAATGACTCTTATCGGTCATTGGTAGACCAAAGCTGTGTCCATGACTGGAGGTCTGGGAAGGTGCATCAGTGTTTATAGCAGCAGAATTCCGACAGGAGAAGGGGGAAAACTCAGTGTTCTTGGTAGTCTTTTGTCCACTTATTTGTTCAGTAGAAAAACTCCTAGACCCAAGTTTCCTAAGAGTAAATCCATGTCCATGTTGAGAGTACGATGCAATAAGAGGGTCATGAACACCCTCCATAATCGACTGAGTCCTGTTGTGCCTTACAAACACATGTCCTTGACCAACGGGAGAACAAGTACCCTCCATTTCCGGAGAGCTACAAAGCCCGACAGAACTCTCGTGATCAGAGGAGCTGTTCGAATGACAACTGAAGGAAGTTGGGCTGCTACCCAGCTCTGGGAAACTCTTGTCACTGTACAGGTGGTGGGAGTACCTGCGCGACTCGGAGTTTCTCAGGCTACGGCGGCTCCAAGTGTAGCTCAAGTTTTTCTCCAGAAGTTTTTCCAGCTCGTCTTGGTTGTCGTGACCGTGAGGCTCTCTGGCCAGGCGGAGGCCAGGATCCAGATCTGTGCACACAGCCAGTGAGCGGCGCTTTTCCCCAATCAGCCTCTGACGTTCCACACGATTCTTCTCCTTCAGCTCACGTTCTGCATTCTCCTGTAGAAAAGAGCGAATGAGTAGTAGCTCTGAGCCTTGACTTATTTTATTTCTGCTTCTAACCTTGATAGCTTTTTGGAAGCGGTGGCAAAACAAGTCAAAGACTTTGCATGCCTCCTCTAGTTTAAATGTGCTGTCGTCCTCACAAAAAAAATCCACCAGCGCTCTACTTGACATCCTCATACCCTCAACTTCATCCTCTGCCTCCTTCAGACGTTCCTCTGTCATCTGCACACAGACATAGACGCTATAGTAAACAACGGATTCAACAAACTCTTTGTACCGAATGGAAAGTTTCACTTTAAAATGGTCCACTTGTTTGCAAATAATACTTTTCAATGATTTCCTAACAGTCACTTCTGCAACTTTTGAGAGATGATGCATTCCAACGATCGTTTTTTTTAACTGGAAAGAGTTGGTCAGGAAGGAAAAACCTCTGAGGGTGCTGCCTCTGGCCCACACCTAGTGAAATAAGCACGGAGACGCCTACCACTTCACAAAGAAAAGCATTACTTCACTTCATGTTTTAAAATAATGCCTTCAGCTCTGCCAACTATGTCAATCAGATACAGTACAGATTTGGGAACAGTATATTTTAAAATGTGTTTTTTGTTTGTGCTAATAGGCTAAACCAGGGGCGCTCACACTTTTTCTGCAGGCGAGCTACTTTTCAATTGACCAAGTCGAGGAGATCTACCTCATTCCTATTTATAATTTATATTTATTTATTTATGAAAGGGACATTTTTGTTAACAAGTTAATGGTGTTTAATGATAATACAAGCATGTTTAACACACATAGATGTCTTTCTTTTACAAAGACAAGAATATAAGTTGGTGTATTACCTGATTCTGATGACTTGCATTGATTGGAATCAGACAGTGGTGCTGATAACGTCCGCATTTTCAAATGGAGGAAAAAAAAATCAATCAATCAATGTTTACTTATATAGCCCTAAATCACTAGTGTCTCAAAGGACTGCACAAACCACTACGACATCCTCGGTAGGCCCACATAAGGGCAAGGAAAACTCACACCCAGTGGGACGTCGGTGACAATGATGACTATGAGAACCTTGGAGAGGAGGAAAGCAATGGATGTCGAGCGGGTCTAACATGATACTGTGAAAGTTCAATCCACAATGGATCCAACACAGTCGCGAGAGTCCAGTCCAAAGCGGATCCAACACAGCAGCGAGAGTCCCGTTCACAGCGGAGCCAGCAGGAAACCATCCCAAGCGGAGGCGGATCAGCAGCGCAGAGATGTCCCCAGCCGATACACAGGCGAGCAGTACATGGCCACCGGATCGGTCCGATCCTCCTTTCTGTCCAATACCACATGAAAGTGGTTGGATTTGGCATCTCATTTGTCCAACTAGCATACTCGTTTTCAAACACTTTGTTATGAGAGTAGCATATGTGTGTGGCCCTTTAATGTCTGGCAGCAGGTGAGTGACGTCAGTGAGTGTGTGGGCGAGCGAGGAGAGGGAGCGGTCGCTGAGGGCGGGGGAGAAATACATTGGCATCAAACTCCGTAGCTTGCTAGCTTGTGCACGCTAGCTTTCTGAGACTCTTATTTTGTTAGCACAGGCAGGATGAAACAGGTCTTTTATGGTGAAGACAGGAAGTGTGCAGTCGGTCTTTAGAGTTTTGACAGTAGGTACGGAGTCTCTAGAAATAAAATGTGTTTCTCTGCGTCCGCCCTGTTAGTGATTTTTTTTCTTAAATATGAGCTCGCAGCAGCCAGCGTCATCTCACAAGATCCTCGGGTGCCGAGAATGTCAAACAACTGACGAAAGTGAAGTCTTGGTATGATTGATGATTGCTCATTTTTATGTCTATTTTTTAATGCCTGGCTTGAGATCGACTGACACACCCTCCGAGATCGACCAGTCGATCGCGATCGACGTAATGCCCACCCCTGGGCTAAACTATGACAACCTGTTAAATTGTGACTTTGAAGTTAACACAGATTCTCATAGCTATTGTTGCTAATGTTTAGCCCCTTACTCACTATTTATACATTGTTGAAACAGGCAGGTTACTGTACATGCCATCAAAACGTTGAACTCCGAAATGTAGAAAAAAGTATAATGGTAATGTGCAATTAAATTCTCGACAGTTAGTATTACTATGTTAAAGGCCTACTGAAAGCCACTACTAGCGACCACGCAGTCTGATAGTTTATATATCAATGATGAAATATTAACATCCTTTGTCACCGATTCTGTTCATAACTTTTATGGACAGAATTTCTAGGCGCAGTCAAGGCGTTGAGGGGTTCCGGTTTGGTGACCGCAGGATTAGGTCTCTGCTTTTTGCAGATGATGTGGTCCTGATGGCTTCATCTGACCGGGATCTTCAGCTCTCGCTGGATCGGTTCGCAGCCGAGTGTGAAGCGACCGGAATGAGAATCAGCACCTCCAAGTCCAAGTCCATGGTTCTCGCCCGGAAAAGGGTGGAGTGCCAACTCCGGGTTGGGGAGGAGACCCTGCCCCAAGTGGAGGAGTTCAAGTACCTAGGAGTCTTGTTCACGAGTGAGGGAAGAGTGGATCGTGAGATCGACAGGCGGATCGGTGCGGCGTCTTCAGTAATGCGGACGTTGTACCGATCCGTTGTGGTGAAGAAGGACCTGAGCCGGAAGGCAAAGCTCTCAATTTACCGGTCGATCTACGTTCCCATCCTCACCTATGGTCATGAGCTCTTGGTCATGACCGAAAGGATAAGATCACG
The DNA here is from genome assembly GCF_033978795.1 of Nerophis ophidion. Taxonomy (NCBI): domain Eukaryota; kingdom Metazoa; phylum Chordata; class Actinopteri; order Syngnathiformes; family Syngnathidae; genus Nerophis; species Nerophis ophidion. Next base: position 4,130,778 of record NC_084615.1, read on the forward strand.
GGTACAAGCGGCCCAAATGAGTTTCCAGGTCTCTCCCTTAGAGATAGGGTGAGAAGCTCTGCCATCCGGGAGGAACTCAAAGTAAAGCCGCTGCTCCTTCACATGGAGAGGAGCCAGATGAGGTGGTTCGGGCATCTGGTCAGGATGCCACCCGAACGCCTCCCTAGGGAGGTGTTTAGGGCACGTCCAACCGGTAGGAGGCCACGGGGAAGACCCAGGACACTTTGGGAAGACTATGTCTCCCGGCTGGCCTGGGAACGCCTCGGGATCCCCCGGGAAGAGCTAGACGAAGTGGCTGGGGAGAGGGAAGTCTGGGTTTCCCTGCTTAGGCTGTTGCCCCCGCGACCCGACCTCGGATAAGCGGAAGATGATGGATGGATGGATGGAAATATTAACATTGCAACACATGCCAATACGGCCTTTTTAGTTTACTAAATTTCAATCTTAAATTTCCCGGGAGTTTCGTCTTGAAAACGTCGTGTAATGATGACGTGTACCCAAGACGTCACAGGTTTTTAGGAAGTAAGAGCGCTACGCACACACACACAGCTAAAAGTCGTCTGCTTTAACGGCATAATTACACAGTATTTTGAACATCTGTGTTGCTGAATCTTTTGCAATTTGTTCAATTAATATTGGAGAAGTCAAAGAAGAAAGATGGAGTAGGGAAGCTTTAGCCTTTAGCCACACAAACACACGGTGATTCCTTGTTTAAAATTCACGGAGTTAAAACTTTCCTATGGATCACAGCGGACATGGATCCTGACCACTTGTCAACCAGCAGGTTTCGGTAAGAAAATTGTGGTTAAAAAGTCGCCAGTTGAGCTTGCGCCTCCCGTACAGCTGCCGTCGAAATCCCCGAGACACTGCGCGTCAACACCCGGCCGTGGACGTACACTTCCGACTATCAGGTACTGTTAAACTCACTAAAACACTAGCAACACAATAGAAAGATAAGGGATTTCCCAGAATTATCCTAGTAAATGTGTCTAAAAACATATGAATCCATATGAATTGATTAACGTGGACCCCGACTTAAACAAGTTGAAAAACTTATTGGGGTGTTACCATTTAGTGGTCAATTGTACGGAATATGTACTGTACTGTGCAATCTACTAATAAAAGTATCAATCAATCAATCAATCAAAACTCAATGCAACGCGATTGCAATCACGTTTTTTTGTTGTTTTTTTTCTAGTCCGTCGCTATCAATATCCTCAAACACAAATCTTTTATCCTCGCTCAAATTAATTGGGAAATTGTCGTTTTCTCGGTCCGAATAGCACTTTTTGTTGGAGGCTCCCATTAAAAACAATGTGAATATGTTAGGAGCCCCCACACATGTGACGTCATCGTCTGCGACTTCCGGTAGAGGCAGGGCTTTTCTCCAGTTGCGAACTTTATCGTCTATGTTCTCTACTAAATCCTTTCAGCAAAAGTATGGCAATATCGCGAAATGATCAAGTATGACACATAGAATGGACCTGCTATCCCCGTTTAAATAAGAAAATCTCATTTCAGTAGGCCTTTAAATTGAAATTAGCGTAAAACCATGATCATTAACACTTTGATAAACTCACTGACCGGTGACACAGCTCATTTACTGGAGACGCAAGTTGGTTTAAATGCGAACATGAAAACAAGAGGCATTAATGTCTTTCCCCTTAAAGAAATGACATACCACAATCTAAACTTGTGTCAACAAATTGCAGTCTGAGCAACTAAGCTATTGAACCTACAGGCTGTTTTTTATAGAAATAATGACACAGTGTCTACAACAGGAAGTGAAGTCACGGGATGTCACATAAACCAAAAGTAAAGTGACCATTTTTCCTGTATCATTCAAAAAACACACTAGAAACTTTACTACTGTAACGTATTATTTTCGGGTCTCCCCATGTCTAGCATTAAAAGATTACAGTTGGTACAAAATGCGGCTGCTAGACTTTTGACAAGAACAAGAAAGTTTGATCACATTATGCCTGTATTGTATATACCTTTATATACATATATACATACATATATACCTATACTGTATATACCTTTATATACATATATACATACATATATACCTATACTGTATATACCTTTATATACATATATACATACATATATACCTATACTGTATATACCTTTATATACATATATACATACATATATACCTATACTGTATATACCTTTATATACATATATACATACATATATACCTATACTGGCTCACCTGCACTGGCTTCCTGTGCACTTAAGATGTGACTTTAAGGTTTTACTACTTACGTATAAAATACTACACGGTCTAGCTCCATCCTATCTTGCCGATTGTATTGTACCATATGTCCCGGCAAGAAATCTGCGTTCAAAGGACTCCGGCTTATTAGTGATTCCCAAAGCCCAAAAAAAGTCTGCGGGCTATAGAGCGTTTTCCGTTCGGGCTCCAGTACTCTGGAATGCCCTCCCGGTAACAGTTCGAGATACCACCTCAGTAGAAGCATTTAAGTCTCACCTTAAAACTCATTTGTATACTCTAGCCTTTAAATAGACTCCCTTTTCAGACCAGTTGATCTGCCGTTTCTTTTCTTTTTCTTCTATGTCCCACTCTCCCTTGTGGAGGGGGTCCGGTCCGATCCGGTGGCCATGTACTGCTTGCCTGTGTATCGGCTGGGGACATCTCTGCGCTGCTGATCCGCCTCCGCTTGGGATGGTTTCCTGATGGCTCCGCTGTGAACGGGACTCTCGCTGCTGTTTTGGATCCGCTTTGGACTGGACTCTCGCGACTGTGTTGGATCCATTATGGATTGAACTTTCACAGTATCATGTTAGACCCGCTCGACATCCATTGCTTTCCTCCTCTCCAAGGTTCTCATAGTCATCATTGTCACCGATGTCCCACTGCGTGTGAGTTTTCCTTGCCCTTATGTGGGCCTACCGAGGATGTCGTAGTGGTTTGTGCAGCCCTTTGAGACACTAGTGATTTAGGGCTATATAAGTAAACATTGATTGATTGATTGATACAAATTAAAACGGACGAAGATAAACATACAGCTGGGTTGCAATCAGGTGACCCCAAAGCACATCCGGGCACTTCCGGGTTTCAGGCAATGGTCTGGAGTCCCATTAGGCTACTGTTTATTCACCTGAATCAGTGCAGATTTGGGCATATTTTGAAAGGTTCGGAAGCAAATGTAAAACTGATCATGAAAAAAATGGGACGGAGTGGATTTTTACACTCTCAAGAAAAATATATTTTTTATAGATTTAAACCATTTATCATCACCAAGAGGTTACTGCTCGCTACGATTTCTCACTCCATTTTTAGATAAGATTAGATTAGATAGTACTTTATTTATTCCGTCAGGCAAGTTCCTTCAGGAAAATTAAAATTTTCAGCACAATCCCATTCAAGATCAGACAAACATTACAGGGAGACAGAACAGGATCGCTGACGGGTCTGCCGGCTTCCAGCGCCCCTTACAAAAAAGATGAGATACAGGTAAACAAGGGGTGGGGATGGGAGAAAAAAAAATAGAAGATTAAAATAAAATAAAATTAAAAATCGGTCTTAGCCTGGGCCCTGGAGAGGGGGTGCAGACTGAGGCCAAGGGAAAAAAAACAACTCATAGCCATAGTACACATCCCTCTTACATGTGTGTAAGAAGGAAACATCAAACATCAAAGAACACAGAGGACATTAAAGACATTAAAGCAGCAGATACAACCAGACACTCACGGTATTTAGAGAAGAAAATAATTAGAGGCACATCTTGTCTTTAAATCTGGGCGTGGTCCACAAAAAAGCATTAATCGGTGAAAGACAAAGTTGGACTTGTTCATGCACTGCTAAGTACTGTATTTGATTAGACATAAATGTTGTGCTGCTGTGATCGTGATGCTAATAAGTGAAAAAATAAGGTTGTTTGTAGTTGATTTATTGCTAAAAATATTTCTGTCATCTACAATTCATGTCTGCAGTTGTTTATGGTGTAATGAATATATTTTGCCTCATTATTGAGCGAGAGATGTCCCGGTTGTTTATCATGAATCTGTGCTAGTGATTTCAAGATTCCGTACATGCAGTTGAGCCTAGGAGAGTTTCATTCATCGAGTTTATTATTCAGAATCAGAAATTCTTTATTAATCCCCGAGGGGAAATTAAAACAATAAATACAATTAAATACTATTAAGACTATTTTCTTGATGCTAACAAATATCACTAAAGATGCTATAATGTGGTCATCCATGTCAAATAAAACACTTGGCTTTTCTGCACAACAACAACAACTAAGCTTTTAGTTTCTGTTATGAAAATGTACAACACAAATACGGTGTATTGGACCAACAATCACAATATTTATTACTATGACTTAACATGGGGTTAGTTTATTTGCACAAGAAAGGCTTGGTAGTTATATTTAGGCATAGAAACCACAAAAGAACACAGACTACTTTGATCTCGTCCTTTCTTTACGATGAGTTCTGCTCTCAAACGCAACTAATATAGTGCAGAATAAACTCGACTAATATAGTGGAGAATAAACTCGATTGCATCACAGAAAGCTTATCAAAGAAATCAAGTGTTCAAACAAACATTTTACAAAGTGATCGCTGCAGGCGCAAGCATGGTCCGATTGGTTTCCAAAAGATGATGAAAGTGATTATTTTCAAGAGCCATTTTCTTGGATGCACTTTCAATTCTTCCCCTGACTTTATTACCCTCGTGAACTACTTCTTTCGGGATTCTATGAAAGCTAATTCTTATCTTTCTATTTGAACGACTGGAACACCCAAGAACAGAACAGCAATAAAGGGTTTTCCGCTCAAACGCTACACTCTCACTTGTTTTAATGCTACGCTAAAGCTGCTTGACCATCGTGTGAATTAAGCCGCGAAGAAGAAAAACGGATCGAACGTCATAACCAACCCAGCTATTTAAACACACACATAAAAATAATATGGCTGTTAAGAAGCCAGAACAATGTCCGATGTTTATTTTGCCCAAATTTTATATATATATATATATATATATATATATATATATAGTGGGGCAAAAAAGTATTTAGTCAGCCACTGATTGTGCAAGTTCTCCCACTTAAAATGATGACAGAGGTCTGTCATTTTCATCATAGGTACACTTCAACTGTGAGAGACAGAATGTGAAAAAAAATCCAGGAATTTTAAAGAATTTATTTGTAAATTATGGTGGAAAATAAGTATTTGGTCAACCATTCAAAGCTCTCACTGATGGAAGGAGGTTTTGGCTCAAAATCTCACGATACATGGCCCCTTTCATTCTTTCCTTAACACGGATCCATCGTCCTGTCCCCTTAGCAGAAAAACAGCCCCAAAGCATGATGTTTCCACGCCCATGCTTCACAGTAGGTATGGTGTTCTTGGGATGCAACTCAGTATTCTTCTTCCTCCAAACACGACCAGTTGAGTTTATACCAAAAAGTTCTATTTTGGTTTCATCTGACCACATGACATTCTCCCAATCCTCTGCTGTATCATCCATGTATCCATTTTGGTATAAACTCAACTCGTCGTGTTTGGAGGAAGAAGAATACTGAGTTGCATCCCAAGAACACCATACCTACTGTGAAGCATGGGGGTGGAAACATCATGCTTTGGGGCTGTTTTTTTGCTAAAGGGACAGGACGATTGATCCGTGTTAAGGAAAGAATGAATGGGGCCATGTATCGTGAGATTTTGAGCCAAAACCTCCTTCCGTCAGTGAGAGCTTTGAATGGTTGACCAAATACTTATTTTTCACCATAATTTACAAATAAATTCTTTAAAATTCCTACAATGTGAATTCCTGGATTTTTTTTTCACATTCTGTCTCTCACAGTTGAAGTGTACCTATGATGAAAATTACAGACCTCTGTCATCATTTTAAGTGGGAGAACTTGCACAATATACTGTGTGTATATATATATATATATATATATATATACATACATATAAATATATATTTATAATTTATAAAAAATAAAACTTGGTTAAAATATTACAGTGTAAGTACTTTTTGAGCACATTCAACAGAACTGTGGTAATAATGATGATAACTAATAATTTGGTCACCATAACCGTGACATTTAATTTGTATATGGTTACCCCACTTAGAGCACAGTATTACACTGCATGTGTTAGTATAGCTGGGCCCTGTGACACTTACAGCAAATAGTTGAAAAATTGTATAATATGGGACCTGTGACCTGGATCAATGTGTTATACCTCCAGGAAAAGTTGTGTATGCTCCAAAATTTCCGCCTCCGTCTGGACATTTGCTTCCAGCGCCAACACTCTGCTTTTTAACTTGGATAAATCCTCCAACACAGACTCCTCACACAACCTAAATGGAAACATAAAATCACGACATTTAAATAACTGAAATTAAAGACAATTAAATGACATTAAAAAAAAATTATAGAAAAATATACTACAAAGACATAATTAAACATGTGCTATTGCAGTCTGTAGCAGCTGCAGTATTGGTAGGTTTGCGTTTAGCTTGTATATTCATAATGGAATCCATGTTTTGGGAAAAGACCGACCTTGAGGCGGAGCCAACATGGCCCAGTTGGCTAGGAAATGAAAGTAAACTCTGGTCCTTTTTCACAGCTTCCTGTGGAGACAAACACGTGATTGTGGAGCTATTGTCCCAAATGAAGTAAAACATCATTAAACACAACATTGGTTTCCTTGATGAAATACATTAAATATTGCATGAAAAAGTATCAGGGACACGTTGAAAAGAAAATAAATACAATGAGGGAAAAAAAATTAGTAAATTTAAATAATGGTTTTTTTTAATAGTATTAAATAGTTTAATTAATATTTTTTATTATTTTTGGTCAATGTCAGTTTGTTTATATAGTGACAAACACTTATATTTTCTTTAAAAAATCACCTTTTGGCTAGGAATTATTTTAAAGTTAATTATCCATCCATCCATCCATCCATTTTCTACCGCTTATTCCCTTTGTGGTTGCGGGGGGCGCAGGTGCCTATCTCAGCTACAATCAGGCAACCTGGACAAGTCGCCACCTCATCGCAGGGCTAAAGTTATTTATATTTGTTCTATTCTATTCAACACCTTTGTAATTTGGGCACTGATCTGCAGGATTTTAATTTATTTTTGTTTACCTGGCTATTTGCTATCATTTTAACTTATTCAGTTCCAGTTCTCGCACTAGATGCATACTAGGGGCGGTATAGCCCGGTTGGTAGAGCGGCCGTGCCAGCAACTTGAGGGTTGCAGGTTCGATTCCCGCTTCCGACATCCTAGTCACTGCCGTTGTGTCCTTGGGCAAGACACTTTACACACCTGCTCCCAGTGCCACCCACACTGGTTTAGATGTAAAAAAAAAAAAAAAATAGATATTGGGTTTCACTATGTAAAGCGCTTTGAGTCACTAGAGAAAAAGCGCTATATAAATATAATTCACTTCACTTCACTACTCTAGATCAGTGTTTTTCAACCACTGTGCCGCGGCACACTAGTGTGCCGTGAGATACAGTCTGGTGTGCCGTGGGAGATTATCTAGTTTCACCTATTTGGGTTTAAAATATCGTTTGCAAAACAGTAATTATAGTCTGCAAATGATGTGTTGTTGTTGGGTGTCGGTGCTGTCTAGAGCGGGAGGCAGCGTGCAGGTAAAAATGTGTCTAATGCTTAAACCAAAAATAAACAGAAGGTGAGTGCCGCTAAGAAAAGGCATTGAAGCTTAGGGAAGGCAATGCAGAACAAAACTAAAACTGAACTGGCTGCAAAGTAAACAAAAACAGAATGCTGGACGACAGCAAAGACTTACTGTGGAGCAAAGACGGCGTCCACAATGTACATCCGTACATGACAAGACAACCAACAATGTCCCCACAAAGAAAGATAAAAACAACTGAAATATTTTTGATTGCTAAAACAAAGTAGAAATATCGCTCAAAGGAAGACATGAAACTGCTACCGGAAAATACCAAAAAAAAAGAGAAAACGTCACCAAAATCGGAGCGCAAGAAGTGAAGTGAAGTGAATTATATTTATATAGCGCTTTTCTCTAGTGACTCAAAGCGCTTTACATAGTGACACCCAATATCTAAGTTACATTTAAACCAGTGTGGGTGGCACTGGGAGCAGGTGGGTAAAGTGTCTTGCCCAAGGACACAACGGCAGTGACTAGGATGGCGGAAGCGGGAATCGAACCTGCAACCCTCAAGTTGCTGGCACGGCCACTCTACCAACCGAGCTAAACCGTCCCAAGACAAGAAGTAAAACACTTCACACAGGAAAAGAGCAAAAAAAGTGAAAATAAGTCAGGGTGTGATGTGACAGGTGGGGACAGTACACCTACTTTGAGACAAGAGCTATAGTGATGCATGCATGCTTATGCGTTAAAGTCGTATCCAACAATTGTGACGACGACTTTTTACTGTCAACTGAGTTTCTTTTTAAAGGATTTCTGCTGGTGGTGTGCCGCCGCATATTTTCAACGCAAAAAATGTGCCTTAGTCTCAAAAAAGGTAGAAAAACTCTATTGTAGATACTAACCATTGCTACAAAATGGAGTAGATTCATGCCGGGTTTGTTTGCTTTGGTGTCAGCCAGTTTGAGCAGAGATGAAATTCTGAATCCAGCTGCATTCCCTGCGTATCCACCCTAAGAACACCACATACAAGGTCGAAAAAGCAAAGACACACAGACACATTGTGATCATTTCAAAGAAAGATAGGGGGTGTCAGAGTGACACAGTGTATTGTACACAAACAAAATGTCAGCCTTATCGGGTTTGTGGAAGAAACAATAAAGAGAGATGCACTCACAGCATTCATGTAGTTCCCAGCTTTAAGCACCAAACGGAGGATAGAGTGTAGTTCAGGACAGCTCAGCAGTTCTAGAAGAGATACAGATTAGAGTAAAAAAATTAACAAGACAGAACTTGAGTGGCGTTCATAAGCATCATCATTTATCTTTTGAAAATGTACACTGGTTAGATCAGGGGTGCCCATTACGTCGATCGCGAGCTACCAGTCGACCGCGGGGGGTGTGTCAGTCCATCTCCAGCCAGGCTTTTAAAAAAAATAGACCTAAAAATGAGTGATCATCAATCTTCACCAAGACGTCACTTAAATGACATTCACGGTACCGGAGGGTCTTGTGAGATGACGCTGGCTGCTGCAAGATCATTATTATAAAAATATGACCGAGAGGAAGGCGGGAAACACTTTTTATTTCAACAGACTCTCGCGCCGTACCTTCCGTCAAAACTCTAAAGGCCGACTGCACATTTCCTATCTTCACAATAAAAGCCCTGCTTCATGCTGCCTGCGCTAACTAAATACAGAGTCTCGGAAAACTGGCGTGCACAAGCGATCCCTCAGAAAGCTGGCGTCCACAAGTCCAGCTTTCCGAGACTCTTATTTTGTTAGCGCAGGCAGCATGAAGCAGGGCTTTTATTGTGAAGATAGGAAATGCGCAGTCGGCCTTTAGAGTTTTGACAGAAGGGACGGCGTGAAAGTCTGTTGAAATAAAAAGTGTTTCTCGCCTTCCTCTCTGTCATTTTTTCATAATAATGAACTGGCAGCAGCCAGCGTCATCTCACAAGACCCTCGGGTGCCGTGAATGTCAATCAAGCAAGCTACGGAATTTGCCGCCAATGTTTTTCTTGTAAAGTGTATGGAAGCTGGATGAATTAGATGCCAAAAACCAACCACTTTCATGTGGTATTGTACAGAAAGGACAACTTTTTTTCTCCTCCATTTGAAAATGTGGGCGTTATCATCATTACTGTCTGATTCCAATCAATGCAAGTCATCAGAATCAGGTAATACACCAACTTATATTCTTGTCTTTGTGAAAGAAAGACATCTATATGTGTTACACATGCTTGTATTATCATTAAACACATTTAACGTGTTGACAAAAATGTCTCTTTCATAAATAAATAAATATAAATGATATATATAAATGAGGTAGATCCCCTCGAGTGGGTCAATTGAAAAGTAGCTCGCCTGCAGAAAAAGTGTGGGCACCCCTGACTTAGATGTACTGTATATCTTGAAATTGTCACCTACATTTTTTTTCCAGACACGGTGGAAAACAAACTTCGTAAATATATAGATTCGCCAGTCACAACATTAGGTACACCTGCACAGTTGATTGATTCAGAGAAAAAAACGTTTGACTTTTAAAATGCTGTTAACAGCATTTATGGCACTGCATGTTGCAAGTCTGTGCACATGCTATGATTAGATGAAAATAATACTTAATCTTACTTTTTGTGTTTCCTCATAGCCTGAAGTAGAACTGACGGCTTGACTTAAAGGAGTCATAATGTGATGTTTTAATTTTGCAAAATTATGTTTTACAGTCAGACAATCTTTAAGTCGCTTTCTGACTATTTCTTTAGAATGTTTGATTGATTGATTGAAACTTGTATTAGTAGATTGCGCAGTAAGGTTACATTTCCGTACAATTGACGACTAAAGGGTAACAACCGAATGAGTTTTTCAACTTGTTTAAGTCGGGGTCCACGTTAATCAATTCATGTTGTAATTTGTGGGTGGTTTTATTTACGTTTCAAAGCCCTCTTCCAGGCGTCTCCACTCTATCTGCCATGTTGTAGTTTTTAGCACTTACATATTTAGTCTACCGACAGATATAAGTGAGAACTATATGCTACTTTTTATGAAAGATGGCAACAATGGAGGATTTCATCATGCATGTGCATGCACGAGCCAGTCTGCCCCACAACAAGACGATAGAAAAAAATTGAGAAATTATTAACAATAACTTTGGACTACAACTGAATGAAAATGTGGATGTGGATTATGATGATAAAAAAACGCTTACAAGATGTGGCTAATGAGAGTCAGGGTTGTAGCCTTCAAAGCCGTCTAAAACAACTGTTTTGTAAACACATTGCAAGTCTACACATAATGTAGTAAATAAATGGGTTGTACTTGTATAGCGCTTTTCTACCTTCAAGGTACTCAAAGCGCTTTGACACTACTTCCACATTTACCCATTCACACACACATTCACACACTGAAGGAGGGAGCTGCCATGCAAGGCGCCAACCAGCACCCATCAGGAGCAAGGGTGAAGTGTCTTGCTCAGGACACAACGGACGTGACGAGGTTGGTACTAGGTGGGATTTGAACCAGGGACCCTCGGGTCGCACACGGCCACTCACCCACTGCGCCACGCCGTCCCTACAGTAACAGACACCTTCATAACAAAGTGTAATGTGTTCAATAATTTGGAACTTATTTTCTCAGCGCATTTATTTCCGTTCGCATAGAAACGCACTTCTGGCATCAAATGTGTGTTCCTGCTTCCGGAAAAAAAAACGTGTGTGTGTTCTAATTATAACAGACTTGCTAATAGACGACGAAGATGTCTAGTTTTTGACAAATGAGGAATCACAACCTTATGTTTTTGAACCTGAATATACAGAGGAACTGCTTCTTACAGTAGCGAGCGTAAAGAGAAGGTAAAACATTGGAGCAGACGGAAGCAGAGAGAGTCAGGACCAGCATGCTGCTACAAATGTGGAACTCGGCGTCAGAAATATAGTGCTTACCCAAAATAAACCGGAAAAAATGTCCCCGGCAGCTTGACCTAATAGACAACTGTTTATCGAGTAAGTGGATCATGATACACACAGCACGTCATGCTTCTTAGTACAACTGTATACACGGTCAAGCTAGTGGTATACAAAAAAAAAAACAGGAAATGTGGGCTAAAACTTTACAGACACTGTAATATGATTGTTCATGTTTTTCAGTCCGTACAGATTGGTGTCTTATCGCATTTTGCTGAGCATAACAAACTCAAACGTATTTCGTACTGACATAAAATCTAGGTTATCTCTTGCCGTAGTTAGCTTTTATGGCTAATACCGTAATACTGCAATGTATTACTACGATAGAAAGACTGTTTCTTAGCGTCGCTACAGTTTAGTTCAGGGGCGCTCACACTTTTTCTGCAGGCGAGCTATTTTCAATTGACCAAGTCGAGGAGATCTACCTAATTCCTATTTATAATTTATATTTATTTATTTATGAAAGAGACATTTTTGTTAACAAGTTAATGGTGTTTAATGATAATACAAGCATGTTTAACACACATAGATTCCTTTCTTTCATGAAGACAAGAATATAAGTTGGTGTATTACCTGATTCTGATGACTTGCATTGATTGGAATCCGACAGTGTTGCTGATAACGTCCGCATTTTCAAATGGAGGAAAAAAAAGTCCTTTCTGTCCAATACCACATGAAAGTGGTTGGATTTGGCATCTCATTTGTCCAACTTGCATACTCCTTTTTAAACACTTTGTTATGAGAGTAGCATATGTGTGTGGCCCTTTAATGTCTGGCAGCAGGTGAGTGACGTCAGTGAGTGTGTGGGCGAGCGAGGAGAGGGAGCGGTCGCTGAGGCCGGGGGAGAAATACATTGGCATCAAACTCCGTAGCTTGCTAGCTTGTGCACGCTAGCTTTCTGAGACTCTTATTTTGTTAGCACTGGCAGGATGAAACAGGTCTTTTATGGTGAAGACCGGAAGTGTGCAGTCGGTTTTTAGAGTTTTGACAGCAGGTACGGAGTCTCTAGAAATAAAATGTGTTTCTCTGCGTCCGCCCTGTTAGTGATTTTTTTCTTAAATATGAGCTCGCAGCAGCCAGCGTCATCTCACAAGATCCTCGGGTGCCGAGAATGTCAAACAACTGACGAAAGTGAAGTCTTGGTATGATCGATGATTGCTCATTTTTATGTCTATTTTTTAATGCCTGGCTTGAGATCGACTGACACACCCTCCGAGATCGACCAGTCGATCGTGATCGACGTAATGCCCACCCCTGGTTTGGTTATTATACAAGTTACGGAATGTAAATTAAGTATTGTTAAATAAATAAATAAATGGGTTGTACTTGTATAGCGCTTTTCTACCTTCAAGGTACTCAAAGCGCTTTGACACTACTTCCACATTTACCCATTCACACACACTGATGGAGGGAGCTGCCATGCAAGGCACTAACCAGCACCCATCAGGAGCAAGGGTGAAGTGTCTTGCTCAGGACACAACGGACGTGACGAAGTTGGTACTAGGTGGGATTTGAACCAGGGACCCCCGGGTTGCGCACGGCCACTCTCCCACTGCGCCACGCCGTCCCATGTTGTTGTTGATGGTTTTTGGATGCATTTTAAAGTGATTTAGTGGTAGAGTCGAAACGCTCCTATTAGCTGAATTGGTACCCACATAGAACAAGCCGATAATTACAAATTCTAATGCACAAAAAAAAAAAACATTTTGTCTTCCATAAGGATTATGAACAATAGGCAAAATAAAAATAAAAAAGTGCAGTTCCCCTTTAATGTATAGAATAAGTACGTCCAGCTCGCGGTCACCACAAAAGCCAAAATGCATGAACCTTATAATTTGACAGTTTGATGTTGTTTGACACGAGTATCCAACATTGTAAAATTTAACGGTCAGAAAAGACGAAATTCACCTTTAAAATTCTCCCAAAAAAGGAAGAAAATCCGTACTCTGCATTCCCCACTAACCACCTAATTCTATATGTGCGCATTGAAAAAGGGCAAAGACAAAGATCTTTATAGGGGCAGAGTACATAACTCCCTGCTGTTCCTTTACCTCTGGCCGCCTCCCTCAGACATCTGGCTGCCACACACAAAGAGGTCAGAGCAGGGTCAAACTCTTGCTGGAGAATCATGGCATCCAAACGTAGGCGAAAACTAATGGAAAGGGGGAAGAGAGGGGGACGGATGAGTGAATACGCGCGGATGAATGATGATGAAGACAAAAAAAAAGCACTCCTGATCATCACCTAAATAAACACACGTCATTTCCAGAGAAGGCACGTGAGTCACAGAGCGGGGAAAAAATGAAAGGCACACAGAGCTATCGGGGCGGGGGGTTGCTGGGTAATTTTATCCATAGCAGGGCTAAGGTGGAGCGTACCTGGGGACTTCCACCAGCAGGAGCAGGAATAGATCAGGCTCTCCAAGCCATCTCCGTTCCCCGCTGAACCTCCTCAGGCGGGATTCCTGAAAGAGACCAGATGTTGGGGAAAAAATCTGGAAAACCAGCTTGCAGTTTAGGTGTCTATTCCAATATCTTTCACCGTGTTCCCGCCGCGGAAGGAACAGACCACATCTTACACCGGGGTGTAACGCCGCACTTTTTGATCATTCTAAGCAGAGCCAGATGAGGGGACTAAGGGTGCAATTTACCTCCTCATTGTCCGGCAGTAGTTTGCAGAGCTCCGTGAGCTTCTCTGCTCCGTAACGATCCCCAGTTCCATGCCTGATGTCCTCAACTATCTCCTTTGCTGGCCTGTGGAAAAAAAAAAAAGTATGACATCATTCACGCAATGAGGCTGCCAGACCAGCAAGTGTCATTTCCAACCCCCCTTTCCGCTGAGCAATATCAGCTCTTTTGTTTTCACACAATAATGAGATAATGAGGTTTACCCTATTTTTATCAGTCGGCGTGGAGAAGAGGGTTGGTTGACGCCAGCATGGAAAGTTGTGTGTTTTATAATGCGGAACATGTCTGAAGAGCTTTGGGATATCAAGAAACTGATCTTGTTGACCTCTGGCTTACTTTGTCCCAGTGACACATTTTGTTTTTTACTCCAGCAGCTTTCCATTAGCCTCATCTTACCACAGACTACACACACACACACGCATGCACACACACACACACACACACACACACACACCAGCATGCTACTGCATGTAGGCCGCACTGTACGTCCCTTAGCTCATCACTATCATGCATCACAATTCCAACATTTTAAATTAACAATAGGGCAAAAAAATTCCTTTCCTAGGCATGATATTTGGGGTTTTGGCAACAGCCGCTAGACTAGATTTGACCAATCTAAGTCTAAGACTAGATCTGACCAATATAACACTAGATCTGACCATTCAAAGTCTAAGACTAGATCTGACCAATCCAAGTCTAAGACTAGATCTGACCAATCCAAGTCTAAGACTAGATTTGACCAATCTAAGTCTAAGACAAGATCTGACCAATATAACACTAGATCTGACCATTCAAAGTCTAAGACTAGATCTGACCAATCCAAGTCTAAGACTAGATCTGACCAATCCAAGTCTAAGACTAGATCTGACCAATCTAAGTCTAAGACTAGATCTGACCAATATAACACTAGATCTGACCATTCAAAGTCTAAGACTAGATCTGACCAATCCAAGTCTAAGACTAGATCTGACCAATCCAAGTCTTAGACTAGATCTGACCAATCCGAGTCTTAGACTAGATCTGACCAATCCGAGTCTTAGACTAGATCTGACCAATCCGAGTCTTAGACTAGATCTGACCAACCTATGTCTAAGACTAGATTGGACCGATTGAAAATTAGATCTGACCAATCTAAGACTAGGTCTGAACAATCTAAGTCTAAGACTAGATCAGACCAATCTAAGGCCAAGATGAGATCTGACCAATCTAAGTCTGAGACTAAATCATACAAAACTAAGTCTGAGACTAGATCAGACCATTCTAAGTCTGAGACTAGATCAGACCATTCTAAGTCTAAGACTAGATCAGATCAATCTATGTCTGAGACTAGATCTGACCAATCTAAGTCTGAGACTAGATCTGACCAATCTAAGTCTGAGACTAGACCTGACCAATCTAAGTCTAAGACTAGATCAGACCAATCTAAGTCTGAGACTAGATCTGACCAATCTAAGCCTAAGACTAGAGCTGACCAATCTAAGCCTAAAACTACATCTGACCAATTTAAGTCCAAGACTAGATCTGACCAATCTAAGTCTAAGACAGGATCAGACCATTCTAAGTCTAAGACTAGATCAGACCAATCTAAGTCTAAGACTGGATCAGACCATTCTAAGTCTAAGACTAGATCAGACCATTCTAAGTCTAAGACTAGATCAGACCACTGAAAGACTGAGACTAGATCAGACCATTCTAAGTCTAAGACTAGATCAGACCATTCTAAGTCTAAGACTAGATCAGACCACTTAAAGACTGAGACTAGATCAGACCATTCTAAGTCTAAGACTAGATCAGACCAATCTAAGTCTAAGACTAGATCTGACCAATCTAAGTCTAAGACTAGATCTGACCAATCTAAGTCTGAGACTAGATCAGACCAATCTATGTCTGAGACTAGATCAGACCAATCTAAGTCTGAGACTAGATCTGACCAATCTTAGTCTGAGACTAGATCTGACCAATCTTAGTCTGAGACTAGATCTGACCAATCTAAGCCTAAGACTAGAGCTGACCAATCTAAGCCTAAAACTAGATCTGACCAATCTAAGTCTAAGACTAGATCTGACCAATCTAATCTAAGACTGGATCAGACCATTCTAAGTCTAAGACTAGATCAGACCAATCTAAGTCTAAGACTGGATCAGACCATTCTAAGTTTAAGACTAGATCAGACCATTCTAAGTCTAAGACTAGATCAGACCACTTAAAGACTGAGACTAGATCAGACCATTCTAAGTCTAAGACTAGATCAGACCAATCTAAGTCTAAGACTAGATCTGACCAATCTAAGTCTAAGACTAGATCTGACCAATCTAAGTCTAAGACTAGATCTGACCAATCTAAGTCTAAGACTAGATCTGACCATTCTAAGTCTAAGACTAGATCTCACCAATCTAAGTCTTTGAGGACTAACTGATGAAGTTTACTCGAATGAGAGGCGAAACATCTTCCAAGACAAACCAAACAGTCAAGTTGCGGTCGATTAAATGCCCTGAGATGACAATGACCTGGATGAATGAGAACATTCATAGACAACTTTGATTTTAATTATTCATGATTATTTTTTACAATGATTTTATTTTCATTCATGATTTTCTTTGCCTTCTTGTCACGTCGGGGTCGCATGATTTTGCGGTGGTCGCCTCCCCAAGATGCAGAAGGACGCCCAGAAGCAGAGTGCAGGTAAGAAGGATGATTTGTTCCAATAACAAGGGAAAAGATACAAAAAAAGCAAAACGTGCGGATGGCACTAGAAGCTACAGCAATGCTTAATAGACTAGTAGACAACATAGGAGCAAGAAACTAGTATTTCTAAACTCTCAAGAAAATAAACACCCAAGGTAAGTGTCACGTGTTGCGAACAAGACTAAGGAATATATAGCTCTGATTAGTGACCAGGAGCAGGTGAGCGCCCCGACCACTAATCAAAGGCTGGTGACAAAAATCAGCACCCATGACAACCAACAACACAAGAGTGCTGAAACAGAATTAACCAACAACTAATGAAATATAAAACTAAACAAAACAGAACCCGGGCAACGGATCATGACACTTCTTGTAGTTATCTGTAAAATCCTTTGATTTGCATTTTGTGTATAGATTGATGCTTGATGAATAAACTTGCCTTGCTTGTAGAGGTGTGTTATTATGAAAAATACAAAGGCACTAATTAATATATTGAGTGTCTCTGATTTCATTATATTTAATTATTTAGCTATGGATGGGAAAACATTTAAAACATGTCAGTATGTCTTGTTACCTCTGCAAACTACAATAATAACATATTTACTCGGATATAGGCAGCACGGAAACCCTTTTTACACCCCCAGATGTTTTATTAAGATAATATAATCAGTGAAATAACTACTGGTACTACTTGTCCTCTACTTACTTGTCCAACCTGACACATATCTTCAAACCACTCCCAAATGAGTGCCAGGAAGAAAAGCTTTGTCTCGCTTTTTGCCACCTGTTTTGCTCATTTGCATGCACAAATCCCTACAGCCCTAAATACAAGACCAACCCTCGATTGGTAAACTTTTTTTTATTCTCTGAAAGAAAGTAGTGCTCAGAAATTATTCAGATACTTCAGGGGTGCCCACACTTTTTCTGCAGGCGAGCTACTTTTCAATTGACCAACTCGAGGGGATCCACCTCATTTATATATATCATTTATATTTATTTATTTATGAAAGAGACATTTTTGTAAACAAGTTAAATGTGTTTAATGATAATACAAGCATGTGTAACACATATAGATGTCTTTCTTTCACAAAGACAAGAATATAAGTTGGTGTATTACCTGATTCTGATGACTTGCATTGATTGGAATCAGACAGTAATGATAACGCCCACATTTTCAAATGGAGGAGAAAAAAAGTTGTCCTTTCTGTACAATACCACATGAAAGTGGTTGTTTTTTGGCATCTCATTCATCCAGCTTCCATACACTTTACAAGAAAAACATTGGCGGAAAATTCCGTAGCTTGCTTGATTGACATTCACGGCACCCGAGGGTCTTGTGAGATGACGCTGGCTGCTGCCAGTTCATTATTATGAAAAAATGACAGAGAGGAAGGCGAGAAACACTTTTTATTTCAACAGACTTTCGCGCCGTCCCTTCCGTCAAAACTCTATAAAGGCCGACTGCACATTTCCTATCTTCACAATAAAAGCCCTGCTTCATGCTGCCTGCGCTAACAAAATAAGAGTCTCGGAAAGCGGGCGTGCACAAGTGATGTGCACGCCAGCTTTCTGAGGGATCGCTTGTGCACGCCAGTTTTCCGAGACTCTGTATTTAGTTAGCGCAGGCAGCATGAAGCAGGGCTTTTATTGTGAAGATAGGAAATGTGCAGTCGGCCTTTAGAGTTTTGACGGAAGGTACGGCGCGAAAGTCTGTTAAAATAAAAAGTGTTTCTCGCCTTCCTCTCGGTCATATTTTCATAATAATGATCTTGCAGCAGCCAGCGTCATCTCACAAGACCCTCCGGTACCGTGAATGTCATTTAAGTGACGTCTTGGTGAAGATTGATGATCACTCATTTTTACGTCTATTTTTTTTAAAAGCCTGGCTGGAGATCGACTGACACACCCCCCGCGGTCGACTGGTAGCTCGCGATCGACGTAATGGGCACCCCTGAGATACTTGATCAAATAAATCACACTTTTGGAATGGAATTAATCCTTATTAATCAGAGTATTACTCACTTGCATGATTCAAATTAACTTTAAAAAGGCCCAAATTTTTACTGTCAGAATGTTTTTTTTTACGTTTTACTTTAATGCACGTGATTTAATTGTTCAAATCTTGTTAAGTTGTATCTAAAGTTCCTTCACAAGTTTATTTTGGAGCGAAATTCCTTCTCACTCATTCTTGCATACATGATGAGCAGTCCATCCGGAAAGTATTCACAGCGCTTAACTTTTTCCACATATTGTTATGTTACAACTTTATTCCACAATAGAATACATTCATTCTTCTCATCAAAATTATGACAATGTGAAAATGTCAAACACAAGTCAAATCACAGTTACATAAATATTCACATAATTTCCTCACTTCTTTGTTGATGCACGTTTGGCAGCAATTACGGTCTTAAGTATTTTTGAATACGATGCCGCAAGTTTGGCACACCTGTTTTTGGGCAGTCTCGCCCATTCCTCTTTGCAGCACCTATCAAGCTCCATCAGATTGCTTGATATGCCTTGATTTTCATCCAGGATGTCTTTATACATTGCTTCATTCATCTTTCCCTCTATCCTGACAAGTCTCTCAGCTCCAACCGCTGAAAAACATCCCCACAGCCTGATGCTGCCACCACCACGTTCACTGTAGGGATGGTTTTGGCCTGATGATGCCTGACATTCACGTCAAAAATGTAATTTTTGTCTCATCAGACCAGAGAATTTAGTTTTTAATGGTCTGAGAGTCTTCCAGGTGTATTTAGACAAACTTTTAACTAAGGAAAAGGCTTCCGTCTGGCCACTAAACCGTACAGTCCTGATTGCTGGTTTGCTGCAGAGATGGTTGTCAATCAATCAATCAATGTTTATTTATATAGCCCCAAATCACAAATGTCTCAAAGGATTGCACAAATCATTACGACTACAACATCCTAGGAAAAACCCACAAAAGGGCAAGGAAAACTCACACCCAGTGGGCAGAGAGAATTCACATCCAGTGGGACGCCAGTGACAATGCTGACTATGAGAAACCTTGGAGAGGACCTCAGATGTGGGCAACCCCCCCTCTCTAGGGGACCGAAAGCAATGGATGTTGAGCAGGTCTAACATGATACTGTGAAAGTTCAATCCATAGTGGCTCCAACACAGCCGCGAGAGTTCAGTTCAAGCGGATCCAAGACAGCAGCGAGAGTCCCGTCCACAGGAAACCATCTCAAGCGGATCAGCAGCGTAGAGATGTCCCCAACAGATACAGGCGAGCGGTCCATCTGGAAGGTTCTCCTCTCTTGACAGACGACTCCTGTAGCTCTGACGGAGTGACTATCGAGTTCTTGGTCACCTTGACTAGATTAAGATGAATCCAGTAATGTACAGAGACATCCTGGATGAAAACCAACGCTTCTCATCCAACCTGATGGAGCTGGAGCGGTGCAGCAAAGAGGAATGGTCGAAAGATACAATGGGTGTGCCAAGCTGGTGGCATTGTATTCAAAAAGACTTGAGGCTGTAATTGAGTAATTAAGTAATTAATTTGCAAAACTAAAGAACATTTTTTTTCACATTGTCATTATCGGTTCTTTTTCTGTAGTATTATGAGAACAAAAAATATTCATTTCGTTATGGAATAAGGCTGTGACAAGACAAAATGTGGGAAAAGTGAAGCTACCGTATTTTCCGCTCTATAAGCCGCACCTAAAAACCAAAAATTTTCTCAAAAGATGACAGTGCGCCTTATATATGTATTAATATAAATATTTATTTTCATAGAGTTTAGGTTTCGCAACTATGGTAAACAGCCGCCATCTTTTATCCCCGTAGAAGAGGAAGTGCTTCTTCTTCTACGGTACACAACCGCCAAGGTAAGCGCCCGCCCACCTGGAAAGAGGAAGCGCTTCTTCTTCTACGGTACGCAACCGCCAAGGTAAGCACCCGCCCCCGTAGAAGAAGAAGCGCGCGGCTAATCCGATTCATTTAATTTGTGTGTTTCTGTAAAGACGACCACAAAATGGCTCCTACTAAAAGACACGCGTACAACGCAGACTTCAAACTCAAGGAAATAAGTCACGCAGAAGAACACGGAAATAGAGCAGCAGCGAGAGAATTGAACATAAATGAATCAATGGTGCTTAGGTGGAGGAAGCAACAAGATGACCTGCGCCGAGTAAAGAAGACAACACAGAGTTTGAGGGAACAAAGCAAGATGGCAACAGTTGGAAGACAAACTGGAACAGTGGGTAGTTGAGCAGAGAGCAGCAAGCAGAAGTGTCAGTACCATCACTATTCCAATGAAGGCAACAGCGCCAGCAAGCAAACTTTACTTGGATGATTTTAAAAGGTGGTGCTTCTTGGTGTTTCCGGTTCATGAAAAGACGCAATCTCTCCATCCGCACACGGACTACTATTTCACAGCAAGTGCCAAAAGACTTTCAAGAAAAGCTGGCTACTTTCCACGCATATTGTAAAAACAAGATAGCTGAAAAAAGATCCGGCCAGGATTCATGGAACTGCCGGACAGCAACAGCGACACTGACTCTGATGACTTCGACGAGATGCCGTATTTGCCCAATTTTTTAATTCAGACACCGAAGAAGAAAAATTCGAGGGATTTATGGATGAGGAATAACTTCTGAAGGTGAGCTTTAAATGTTTATTTTGTGTGCTGTGACATTAACGTTCGAGCAAAGTTGAGTTATTGATGTTGCTCTGCAATATTTTGAGTGTTACTATTGTTGTGATTGCACATTCGCACACTGGTTTGTATTATTAAAGTTTGACTGACCTATCCGACTGTTTTTTGGACATTCCATTTAGCGCAGCGTGGGCGCGGCTTACGACCCGGTGCGGCTTATAGGTTTACAAAGTTTTTAAATATGCCATTCATTGAAGGTGCGGCTTATAACACGGGGCGGCTTATAGCGCGGAAAATACGGTATTTAAATACCTTCCAGATGCACTGTATGCATTGACCTGATCACCGACCTTATAACAACCCGCGCCGCCTTTCAGGTAACCCTTCACGGTTAAGTTAAAGAAGCATATACCCTCAAAATAAAATGTGATTATCAATCAATCAATCAATGTTTACTTATATAGCCCTAAATCACTAGTGTCTCAAAGGGCTGCACAAACCACTACGACATCCTCGGTAGGCCCATATAAGGGCAGGGAAAACTCACACCCAGTGGGACGTCGGTGACAATGATGACTTTGAGAACATGATACTGTGATACTGATGATACTGATGACTATGAGAACATATGAGAACATGATACTGTGAAAGATCAATCCATAAAGGATCCAATACAGTCGCGAGAGTCCAGTCCAAAGCGGATCCAACAAAGCAGCGAGAGTCCCGTTCACAGCGGAGCCAGTAGGAAACCATCCCAAGCGGAGGCTGATCAGCAGCGCAGAGATGTCCCCAGCCGATACACAGGCGAGCAGTACATGGCCACCGGATCGGACCGGACTCCCTCCACAAAGGAGAGTGGGACAGAGAAGAAAAAGAAGAGAAACGGCAGATCAACTGGTCTAAAAAGGGAGTCTATTTAAAGGCTAGAGTATACAAATGAGTTTTAAGGTGAGACTTAAATGCTTCTACTGAGGTGGCATCTCGAACTGTTACCGCGAGGGCATTCCAGAGTACTGGAGCCCGAAATGAAAAAGCTCTACAGCCCGCAGACTTTTTTTGGGCTTTGGGGATCACTAATAAGCCGGAGTCCTTTGAACGCAGATTTCTTGCCGGGACATATGGTACAATACAATCGGCAAGACAGGATGGAGCTAGACCGTGTAGTATTTTATACGTAAGTAGTAAAACCTTAAAGTCACATCTTAAGTGCACAGGAAGCCAATCTGTCTTCATACATTATCAATCACATGAGTTAACTCCTTATTTTTCCAAAGCCCTAAAATAAACACTTGGAGTAATAGCTTTCTAACAGTATCAATCCAAACAGATAGCATACACATTGCATTTAAATGAGAAATAAATGCAGATTCAAAAATCCCCACAAAGTGCACATCTAAATGGAAACAAAAACTCAAAATAAAGTGGCATACAGAAGTGAAGGCACAAGAAAACGTGTTGAAACTCAGTATGTGTGTGGGCTGCTTTTTTTAATAAAAGCTCTCTCTCTGTTGTACGTGTGAATTAAACTAAAATCCTTTGTGCCGATACACAGAACATAATCTCTCCACCTGTGCTGAATGGAGTGCCTTTCTAGTTAACTTTGTAAATGCAGAACTTCCATTTTTATTCTTCGATTTTATTCCATTACACTGTGCTCACCTGTGCGCTTGTTCTAAAGACAAACAACATGTACGCTGTTTTAACTCATGCCGCATTTCAACAGGGACTCCATTTGCATGGAGAACAGAAGTCGAATAAGCTCCAGACAGGACTAATGTTTGCTTAAAGAAGAGGCTCTTTTTACAAGAAGCTTCACCTACAAGTCTTGACACAGTCTGGTTTGGAATAGACATGTTGCCGCCACAACAGCACAATAGTCAACATTTGCACAAAAAGGCGTCATTACATTAAGTGAGCTTTACAATACAACCCAATAGAACAACAGTAAAAGAAAAAGAAATGAGTAATGACATTAGAGGTCACCAGCGAGGTCCCTCACAGTAGGGGGTCACTTAAACAGGAGACACTCCCTGGGGGCCTTAGCAGGTGTCAACTCTGACTCCTAACAAGGGCTTTAAGTGGACACTTTGAGACGTTCAGTCCATCTGCTTAGACTGGACCCTCCTTTAGCACCTGTCTTCTGCAATATCCTCAAGAACCCCAGCCATGACTCTCACACCCTCCTGTTAAACACCTTCCACCACACTTCATGTAGATTGATTTATGGTAGTTCAATTGGTGCCCACCCCCCTCAGGGCACCTTTAAACGCTGTGTCTGTTTCCTGAACCCTTTGGAACTGACGAGACCTCAAGCAAAACCTGCAAAACCAAAACTGCTGACAGGCGGTTCTACTCACTCAGAATAATTTCTGTTTTGCGCTTCTAAGTGAGCAAGATTACACAACAACAATTAAGCCAATTTGCCCAAGGGTAGAACAAGGTGAACTTTTTACCTTTTGATGCTTATTCAATTTGTTTTTCAAAAATATCTGCTTTGAACATTGGAAGATAAGTAAGACATGACATTTGTTGAAACGACTTCCGACAATTCTTGGTGTATATTATGATACACTGAAATGACAATTGGTGCTGATCCAAATATAGCTTTGAAGGACAATTAAAATAGTTCATTTTTATCAAGGGTGTCACGATATACAACTTTTTCACTTCCGAAACGATACCAAAAATGGAGCCTTTACTATTGTGGGAAGCCGGTATTAATCCAACAGTAGATACATTTATAGTTCTGTAGTGTGCAATGTTGGAAATGGCTTTCGCAATTGAAATTACTTAGAGAACAATGGCAGGTATGAAAAACACTGACCTCATGACAAATGTATGCGTTTGAAGTGTTACATCTGTTTTAGCAACACCTAGTAGTCACAGTAATTCATTCAATTGAGATCATGGCGCAGTAAGCATATTAGTAATGTTACTCATATGCATCGACCTTGTATGGGTAAGTAATATGCAACAAATAATTATTGGATATTTGCTTATATTGAAAAATGTGGTGTTTAATTAAAGGCACTCATAATGTATGTCTAGCTTGTGTGCTATTGTGTGCTTAGCTTCTGTGTAGCTGCAAGCTCCTAATAGCCTATAGCCTACCATGTTTCCTTTTGATGAATTACTTGACTTAAATACAAAAATATATATCTAGTGTGCTTATTGGAGGACATTTGGACATTGCCCAGCTTTGCACAAGTAAACATGCTGCAGTATCTGATATTTTTGATGCAAGCCGATATCATCCCATTTTTGCTTTTTGCTGATATCGGACCAATATCCGATATCAATATCGGATCGATACCCTAATTTTTATTTTTTGGATAAAAATCTTTAAACATCGCAAAAAACTAAGATTTTTATTTTTATTTTAAGAGTCCTTTACTAACAATTAAACATAAAGAGCATAGCAAGTCATATGTTCTTTTTAAAGAAGGTCAGCTGGTAAATACTGAAACTACAGCACCTCTGTTGGTTGCAGTGAAGTACTGACTCCATTTTGAATCATTTGTTTCAACAACGATGAATCAACTATCCATGTATTGCATATATTGAATATTTTAGTAATTGAGGAATCTATGCATTACTTTGTTCAATTAATTGATTATTCCGATAAAACACACTTCATAGCCTCAATGCGTATTTTGCTCTCATGTGCACTCTATTGCAGGGGCCGTGCAGAAACTACGTCCGCGTATTTAAAGTTCCTGGCAATCCATTGTGCGTGAATTGTATCCCTTTTTATTAGTTACACTCATTTAATACTTAAAGCAACACAATCACTTGGTAAGCAGCACTCAGAGCAGACTCTGCCAAACTGTAAATTTAGAATTGTCAATGCCAACAAAGCAAGTGTGCCTGATAGAAAACACACAAATGAGTCCACTTTTTTCAAAATATGCTCGCTCCATGCCAAATTACATTGGCTTTGCCAGAGACATGGTACGAGTATTAGCGATTTTACATGGCGGTTTCAACAAAGACTGGCACGTTCAACTTAATGGCAAAGACTACTTCCTGGTTAAGGCAACACACTGTTGTCTATACACTCCCATCTAATGCCTTGATGTGTGACTGCTTGCAAAATTTACTACAAAAAATACAGCAAATGCCAGACAAAAAGCCGCTACTTTTTTTCCTACACTTTGCACCCTGTGCCTTATAAAACTGGATGGCTAATTTCTGGATTTTTTTTTTTTTTTTGCTAATTGACAAAACATTTTGTGTTCAATAGTTTTCAAAAAAGAAAAATGGTGCCATTTTTTTTGGATGAGTTCCCTCCTCACAGAAGGTAAAACCGCCCATAACGTTTCTGCTGGAAATGATTCTTCATCACTCCAAACAACGTTTGTAAGTTCAACAATTTGACTAAAACAATTCATAACTACTCAACCGTGCCAAGTGTGATGTCTGTAGGACTGTTTTCATGCATATCTGCCTGTGCTATTGTAATGTAATGAAACTAGCATCATTAGCTAATATGCTAACACGTCCACGGGTGTCTGCGTTAGTATTTAACATACAACGTTATTCTTTTTGAATTGTGTTAGTTTCACAAATTCCTCATTAAATTCACAAAAACGTCGCCACAGAGTTCTTGAGACTGATTGACTAATTGGAGAGCTAGTTTCCGCTGCTACGATGACTTCTGTTGTGTTTGATCAGCCATTTGGAAACAGTTATGGTATGCAAATAAACATTTTCAAGATATGTTTGAAAATAACTAATTTCGGTTTAGTTTTCTTCTCAAATTTAGTGGGTGCGGCTTATATACTGGTGCGGTCTACCGTCGGGAAAATACGGTACTTGCAAATGAGACTCAGAAGTGTAATAAATCGAGATATAAGAACTGAACAGCACAGTTATCATAATCGGCTTATTGTTAAATAAAAATATATTTTATTTATAAACACACAAAAGTACCAAACATTGGTACCGTTGAGTACTTGTGTCGATTCCCAGGTTGATGATCCGCCTTAAAGTAATATTTTCCAAACTGTGGCACCTGCTTACTATTGCAAGATACTGTTTTTTCCGAACCATAGGGCGCACCGGATTATAAGGCGCACTGCCGATGAATGGTCTATTTTTTATCTATTTTCATATATAAGGATTATAGGGCGCACTAAGGAGTCATATTCCATCCATCCATTTTCTACCGCTTGTCCCTTTCATATTATAATTTTTTTCTAAATTGAAAACACTTCCATGTGGTGTACATAACATGTAATGGTCGTTCTTTGGTCAAAATGTTGCATAGATTATGTTTTACGGATCATCTTCAAACCGCTTTCTGAGAGTCCTTTCCGGATGCACCGTTTTGTGGGCGTTCTTATTCACGAGGCTCACCTTCGGCAGCGTCTTCTCCCCGACATCTCTGTTGTAGCGGTGTAGCGTGCAAGGACGGGAGTGGAAGATGTGTCAAAAAATATAGCTAACTATTTTAATGACATTCAGACTTTACTTAAATCAATAACGGAGCAGCATCTCCTCATCCGGAAACAACAACGCAGGAAATGTGTCCCGTGAAATACCGTCCGACCGGAACTCTGTAATCACTAAAGTTCCTTGAGTGAATAATGCAAACTCACTACCTCGGTAGTTTTTAGAGCTTTCATTGCGAGTTTACTGACAGATATAAGTAACAACTTCACACTACTTTATATTAGAAACGGCAACAGCGGAGGATGAATGTCCCATAACAAGAAGATAGAGAAAAGGAAGAAACTTATGGACTACAGTTTTGGCACGGACTACAAAGGCGGACGCAATTTTTCAGGATTTATGCAGATCCCAAATACAGATCAGCAGGCACCAAAAGGTAAGATAAGTTGCTTTTGCATAATATTGCGAAACAAAACGCCAGATAATATGTCTTACCTTATAGTATACACACCATAATAATACTCGTATGTTGAAGCACACCTAGCTTCATTGGTTACCAAATTCGTACTAAAACATTTTGATCGATTTTTGAGCGCAGTGTGTAATGTTCTATATTTTCTATGGAACATATAAAATGTTGGTGTTTACTTGAGTTATATTGCAGTCTACAAGTATCTCTTATGTGTGACTGCCATCTACTGGCCTGTAAGCAAAACTAGGATTATTCCGTACATCAGATAAGGCGCAGATTTTAAGTGCGCATTTTAGTCCGGAAAATACGGTAATCGTAAATATTTAAATTGACTATTCTTGCTAATAATGGAAAATGGCTTACATTTTGAACTGGCGAAGGAATATCCCAATGTTCATACTGCGTTTAGAGTCCAGCAGAGAGATCTGTAATGGAAAAGGTCAATTAAAGAAAACATGCTTCTTCGGCACGAGAGAAGTATACAGAACTGACCTCCTCCGGACTGTCCTGAGGAGTTCTGCAGCGTAGAAGAGCAGACCTCCGTCTCAGCGTGACTGTCCTGTCCTGAGGCTTACTGTCCTTCTGGCTAAACAGTTCATCCAAAGAGTGAAGATCTATGGGAAATTCATCCTCGCCCGGGCTCGCGCCACTCCACACGCTCTTCCTCCCCTCCACCTTCTCTTTGGGGATACACTCCCAGTTGAGCTTCCTAAGCCGACTCCGACTTGCACTGTCCGCTCGGCTCAAAGGCGAGGAAGAAGCGGGTGGAGGCGGCGGCGGCGGAGGTGGAAGCGGTGGCGGCGGCGGAGGTGCCGTCATCGCCGTGCATGAATCCATGGCTTTCACTTGCACAGGAGCGGGGGCGGAGGGGAAGGGAGGCAGCGTTCCATGAAAGGCACCGGATTCCTTGACGGCCAGAGTCAGGTTGATGTGCATAGGGGCTCTACTTGGACATCTTCTCAAGGTTCAAAGGTTCACCAGTCTAGGAGAAGGCAACAAGAAAGGTCGACTCAGGCAACATTGAGCACAAAAGACGAGAGGAACTCATGCTTATCAGCCTGCCTTTCCTTTCATTCACTTTGGACTTCACCTCGGCTTCAACTGTCCATGCACGTTCAAGGTGTTTTTTTTAGGAGGCTGATAAAAATGACTGGTTCTCTGCTGGAAGTGCTTGTTTCATCATGTTCTCCTCACATGCATGCAAACGATCCACACCAAAAAAAACATTAGGTTAAAAAACAACCCAATTTTAACCCAACCGCGCTGGTTACAAAAAGTTCAGTAAAGGACTAACCCCTTATTTGAGTTATTTTAACTCAACATTTTGGGTTAATTTTTTCAACCCAACATTTGCGTTGAATTATTTCACCAAAAAGTTGAGTTATGATAACTTAATGTTGGGGTTTTCCCAACCACACTATTGGGTTGAATTATATAACCCAAATATTGAGTTATGCTAACTCAATATTGGTTGATTCATAACCCAACAGTTGGGTTGAATGTATTTAACACAAAAGCTGAGTTATGCTCAGTACAATGTTGGGTTATTCCAAACCCAACTATTGGGTAGCGCAATTTAGCGCTCATTGACCCAAAAATTGGTTAAAAATTATACATTTTAATGCTGAATTGTCCCACTGCTTCCCAACTACTGATCAAAATTAGGAGTTACATACAGCGGGCTTCACGGTGGCTGTGGGGTTAGTGCATCTGCCTCACAATACGAAGGTCCTGCAGTCCTGGGTTCAAATCCAGGCTCGGGATCTTTCTGTGTGGAGTTTGCATGTTCTCCCCGTGAATGCGTGGGTTCCCTCCGGGTACTCCGGCTTCCTCCCACTTCCAAAGACATGCACCTGGGGATAGGTTGATTGGCAACACTAAATTGGCCCTAGTGTGTGAATGTAAGTGTGAATGCCCCTGCGATGAGGTGGCGACTTGTCCAGGGTGTACCCCGCCTTCCGCCCGATTGTAGCTGAGATAGGCGCCAGCGCCCCCCCGCGACCCCGAAAGGGAATAAGCGGTAGAAAATGGATGGATGGATGCTCAAATATGTTCATGTACATAAGATGTGTGATTGTAAGTAATGTTGATGAGATTAATCCTTAATTAAAAAAAAAAAGTATCTTTTTAATAAAGAAAGCCTTTTACCCAAAAATGTGTAACTTGTAAAACAACTGAACAATGGTTCATAGTTTTAAAAACCCAGAAATTGAGGTCAATCATCAATCAATCAATCAAAGTTGATTTTTATAGCCCTTAATCACAAGTGTCTCAAAGGGCTGCACAAGCCACAACGACATCCTCGGCTCAGATCCCACATCAGGGCAAGAAAAACCTCAACCCAATGGGATACAATGGGAAACCTTAGAGGGGACCGCAGATTTGGGGACCAACCCCCGGGCCACCGGTGCAATGGACGTCGAGTGGATCTAGTAAATAGTGAGAGTCCAGTCCATAGTTGGGCCAGAAGGAGACCATCTTGAAAGGAGACAGGTCAGCAGCGCAGAGACGTAAAATAATACTGTTATAGCCCAAAACGGGATTGCTCTACATAAAAACAACTCCATATTTTAACCCAACACTTGTAACTCATAAATTGGGTTATCAAAATAACCCAGCATTTTTTTTTAGTGTGGAGGCAAAAGTATATGCTGACAAAAGTGACTCCTTCTCTACTGGAAGTGCTTGTTTCATCACATTCACCTCACATGCATGCAAACACTACACACTAAAAAAGGTTAGGCTGAAAAATAACCCAATTTTAACCCAACTGCTGTAGAAAATGGATGGATGGGTGGCTCAGAAAAGGACAAACCCCTTATTTGAGTTAGTTTAACTCAACATTTTGGGTGAATTTTTTCAACCCAACTTTTGCGTTGAATTATTTAACCCAAAAAGTTGAGGCATGCTAACTCAATGTTGGTTGATTGATAACCCAACTATTGGGTTGAATTTATTGCACAAATGAAAATACTTGCCAACCCTCCCGATTTTCCCAGGAGACTCCAAAATTTCAGTGCCCCTTCCGAAAATCTCCCAGGGCAACCATTCTCCCGAATTTCTCCCGATTTCCACCCGGTCAACAATATTGGGGGCGTGTCCTTAGCGTCCTCTACAACCTATCGTCACGTCTGCTTTCCCTCCATACAAACAGCGTGCCTGCGCAGTCACATAATATATGCAGCTTTTACACACACACGAGTGAATGCGAGGCATATTTGGTCAACAGCCATACAGGTCACACTGAGGGTGGCCGTATAAACAACTTTAACACTTTTACATACATGCGCCACACTGTGAACCCACACCAAACAAGAATAACAAACACATTTCGGGAGAATATCCGCACCGTAACACAACAGAAAAAATACCCAGAACCCCGTGCAGCACTAACTTTTCCGGGACGCTACAATATACACCCCCCACGACCACCAACCCAACAACCATTCTCTCGAATTTCTCCCGATTTCCACCCGGACAACAATATTGGGGGCGTGCCTTTAGCGCTCTCTACAACCTGACGAAACGTCCGCTTTCCCTCCATACAAACAACGTGCCTGCCGGTGGAGTCACATAAAATATGCGGCATTTACACACACACATAAGTGAATGCAATGCATACTTGGTCAACAGCCACACTGACGGTGGCCGTATAAACAACTTTAACACTGTTACAAATATACGCCACACTGTACACCCACACCAAACAAGAATAACAAACACATTTTGGGAGGATAGCCACACCGTAACACAACAGAACAAATACCCAGAATCCCTTGCAGCACTAACTTTACTGGGACGCTACAATATACACACCCCACGACAACCAACCCAACAACTATTCGCTCGAATTTCTCCCGATTTCCACCCGGACAACAATATTGGGGGCGTGCCTTTAGCGCCCTCTACAACCTGTCGTCACGTCCGCTTTCCCTCCATACAAACAAGGTGCCGGTGCAGTCATATAAAATATGCGGCATTTACACACACACAAAAGTGTGGTCAACAGCTACACTGAGGGTGACCATATAAACAACTTTAACAGTGTTACAAATATGCGCCACACTGTGAACCCACACCAAACAAGAATAACAAACACATTTTGGGAGGATATCCGCACCGTAACACAACAGAACAAATACCCAGAACCTCTTGCAGCACTAACTTTACCGGGACGCTACAATATACACACCCCACGACCACCAACCCAACAACTATTCGCTCGAATTTCTCCCGATTTCCACCCGGACAACAATATTTTTAGCGCCCTCTACAACCTGTCGACACGTCCGCTTTCCCTCCATACAAACAAGGTGCCGGTGCAGTCACATAAAATATGCGGCATTTACACACACACATAAGTGTGGTCAACAGCCACACTGAGGGTGGCCGTATAAACAACTTTAACACTGTTACAAATATGCGCCACACTGTGAACCCACACCAAACAAGAATAACAAACTCATTTTGGGAGAACATCCGCACCGTAACACAACATAAACAAAACAGAACAAATACCAAGAACCCCTTGCACCGCTAACTCTTCCGGGACACTACAATATACACCCCCGACCCCCATCTCCCGAATTCGGAGGTCTCAAGGTTGGCAAGTATGCAGATGAGTGGTCCCGACTTTGAACAGCTAGCGCCTCATCTGTGGTCACCTAAAAACCTCTCCACGCAGGAGAGGGGTGGCAGCTAAAATAATTACCCTTACAACCCAAAAAAGGGATTGCTCTTCATAAGAAAAAAAAACGCAAAATTTAACCCAGCACTCGCAACTCATAAATTGGGTTATGAAAATAACCCAGAATTATTTTTCTTTAGTGTGGAGGCAAAAGTATATGCTGACAAAAATGACTGTCCATGCAGATTCAAGGTGTTTTTTTTTGTTTTTTTTTTACCAAGTTGACAAAAATGACTAGTTCTCTGCTGGAAGTGCTTGTTTCATCATGTTCACCTCCTCCCTTCCAATTAGAATACACAAAGATGGCAAGGGTGATGCAAGGCTAACCACACAATACAAAAAAATCTAAAAAAGGGAGTAGACTCGCCAATATTATCCTCGTTATGAGAGGTTAACGGCTGAATCCCCGGTTGCACACACTTGTACCGGCAGGTTTAAGCAGGATTAGTAATGCAATTAGGGGCTGACTCACAGGTTTTAGACGCCTGCTTAAAAAACGAGTCATTAATCACAACACGGAGTTTGGGCATGAACACGTCCTCGTATGGTAAGAGTAGGACGGTGGTTGTCAACCTTTTTTCAGTGCCCTGTGAACATGTTTTTAATTCAAGTACCCCGTAATCAGAGCAAAGCTTTTTTGGTTGAAAAAAAGAGATAAAGAAGTAAAATACAGCACTATGTTATCAGTTTCTGATTTATTAAATTGTATAACAGTGCGAAATATTGCTCATTTGTAGCGGTCTTTCTTGAACTATTTGGAAAAAAAGACATAAAGATAACTAAAAACTTGTTGAAAAATAAACAAGTAATTCAATTATAAATAAAGATTTCTACACATAGAAGTTCAACTTAAAGTGTCCTCATTGGGGATTGTAATAAAGATCCATCTGGATTTATCAACTTAAAGGCCTACTGAAACCCACAACGCAGTCTAATAGTTTATACGGCCTTTTTAGTTTACTAAATTACAATTTTAAATTTCCCGGGAGTTTCGTCTTCGAAACGTCGTGTAATGATGACGTGTACGCAAGACGTCACGGGTTTTTAGGAAGTAAGAGCGCTGCACACACACACAGCTAAAAGTCGTCTGCTTTAACCACATAATTACACAGTATTTTAGACATCTGTGTTGCTAAATCTTTTGCAATTTGTTCAATTAATATTGGAGAAGTCACAGTAGAAAGATGGAGTTGGGAAGCTTTAGCCTTTAGCCACACAAACACACGGTGATTCCTTGTTTGAAATTCCTGGAGGTGAAACTTTACTATGGATCAGAGCGGTCAAGCAAACATGAATCACGACGAAATGTCAACCGGCAGTTTTCGGTGAAAAAATTGTGGTAAAAAGTTGCTTCTTACCGGAGAAAAGCTGAGCTTGTGCCGTCCATAAAGCTGCCGTCGACTCCCCTGAGACACCCTTCCGACTATCAGGTGCTATTTAACTCACTAAAACACTAGCAACACAATAGAAAGATAAGGGATTTCCCAGAATTAACCTAGTATCCATCCATCCATCTATTTTCTACCGCTTATTCCCTTTTGGGGTCGCGGGGGGCGCTGGCGCCTATCTCAGCTACAATCGGGCGGAAGGCGGGGTACACCCTGGACAAGTCGCCACCTCATCGCAGGGCCAACACAGATAGACAGACAACATTCACACTCACATTCACACACTGGGGCCTAGTAAATGTGTCTAAAAACATCGGAATCCATCCCAATGCAATCGCGTTTTTTTTTCTTTCTAGTCGTCGCTATCAATATCCTCAAACACGAATCTTTCATCCTCGCTCAAATTAATGGGGAAATTGTCGTTTTCTCGGTCCGAACAGCACTTTTTGTTGGAGGCTCCCATTAAAAACAATGTGAATATGTGAGGAGCCATCACACATGCGACGTCATCGTCTGCGACTTCCGGTAGAGGCAGGGCTTTTCTCTTAGCACCGAAAGTTGCGAACTTTATCGTCTATGTTCTCTACTAAATCTTTTAAGCAAAAATATGGCAATATCGCCAAATTATTAAGTATGACAGATAGAATGGACCTGCTATCCCCGTTTAAATAAGAAAATCTCATTTCAGTAGGCCTTTAAGGATTGTAATAGAGATCCATCTGGATTTATCAACTTCATTCTAAACATTTTTTCACAAAAAAAGAAATGTTTAACATCAATATTTATGGAACATGTCCACAAAACATCTAGCCGTCAACACTGAATATTGCATTGTTGCATTTTTTTTTCACAGTTTATGAACTTAAATCCATATTTTGTTGACGTATTATTCAATAAATATATTGTTGCTATTATTTAGAATATTTTTAAAAATCTGACGTACCCCTTGGCATACCTTCAAATACCCCCATGGGTAAGCGTACCCCCATTTGAGAACCACTGGAGTAGGATATACATTTTCTAAAACAGGCGGGGAAGTTGTAGTCAGGATATGAAATATTAACATTGCAACACATGCCAATACGGCCTTTTCAGTTTACTAAATTACAATTTTAAATTTCCCGGGAGTTTCGTCTTCAAA
Organism: Nerophis ophidion; assembly: GCF_033978795.1. Taxonomy (NCBI): domain Eukaryota; kingdom Metazoa; phylum Chordata; class Actinopteri; order Syngnathiformes; family Syngnathidae; genus Nerophis; species Nerophis ophidion. The sequence continues at coordinate 4,165,453 of NC_084615.1, forward strand.
ACGTCATGTAATGATGACGTGTACGCAAGACGTCACGGGTTTTTAGGAAGTATGAGCGCTGCACACACACACAGCTAAAAGTCGTCTGCTTTAACCACATAATTACACAGTATTTTGGACATCTGTGTTGCTGAATCTTTTGCAATTTGTTCAATTAATATTGGAGAAGTCACAGTAGAAAGATGGAGTTGGGAAGCTTTAGCCTTTAGCCACACAAACACACGGTGATTCCTTGTTTAAAATTCCTGGAGGTGAAACTTTACTATGGATCAGAGCGCGGTCAAGCAAACATGAATCACGACAACATGTCAACCAGCAGTTTTCGGTGAGAAAATTGTGGTAAAAAGTCGCTTCTTACCGGAGAAAAGCTGAGCTTGTGCCGTCCATAAAGCTGCCGTCGACTCCCCTGAGACACTGGCGTCAAGACACCTGTGGACGCACCCTTCCGACTATCAGGTACTATTTAACTCACTAAAACACTAGCAACACAATAGAAAGATAAGGGATTTCCCAGATTTATCCTAGTAAATGTGTCTAAAAACATCGGAATCCGTCCCAATGCAATCGCGTTTTTTTTTTCTTTCTAGTCCGTCGCTATCAATATCCTCAAACACGAATCTTTCATCCTCGCTCAAATTAATGGGGAAATTATCGTTTTCTCGGTCCGAATAGCACTTTTTGTTGGAGGCTCCCATTAAAAACAATGTGAATATGTGAGTAGCCATCGTCTGCGACTTCCGGTAGAGGCAGGGCTTTTCTCTTAGCACGGAAAGTTGCGAACTTTATCGTCTATGTTCTCTACTAAATCTTTTCAGCAAAAATATGGCAATATCGCCAAATTATTAAGTATGACAGATAGAATGGACCTGCTATCCCCGTTTGAATAAGAAAATCTCATTTCAGTAGGCCTTTTAAGGATTGTAATAGAGATCCATCTGGATTTATCAACTTCATTCTAAACATTTTTTCACAAAAAAAGAAATGTTTAACATCAATATTTATGGAACATGTCCACAAAAAATCTAGCTGTCAACACTGAATATTGCATTGTTGCATTTTTTTTTCACAGCTTATGAACTTAAATCCATATTTTGTTGACGTATTATTCAATAAATATATTGTTGCTATTATTTAGAATATTTTTAAAAATCTGACGTACCCCTTGGCATACCTTCAAGTACCCCCATTTGAGAACCACCGGAGTAGGATATATATTTTCAAAAACAGGCGGGGAAGTTGTAGTCAGGATAAAGCGAAAGTGCGCAAAACTTGTCGAAACTTTTTTTAAGAACAGATTTTGGTAACAATTTTACGTATTTGTTGACACTTTACGTACACTTTACGTACAACGTGGATACAGCAACTCAACGTGCGTTCATGTAAACTCAATTAGGATGACAAACAGTTTAGTTAAATAAAAATATGGCAATATCGTGAAATGATGAAGTATGACAGATAGAATGGACCTGCTATCCCCGTTTGAATAAGAAAATCTCATTTCAGTAGGCCTTTAAGGATTGTAATAGAGATCCATCTGGATTTATCAACTTAATTCTAAACATTTCTTCACAAAAAAAGAAATCTTTAACATCAATATTTATGGAACATGTCCATAAAAAAATCTAGCTGTCAACACTGAATATTGCATTGTTGCATTTTTTTTTCACAGTTTATGAACTTAAATCCATATTTTGTTGACGTATTATTCAATAAATATATTGTTGCTATTATTTAGAATATTTTTTAAAATCTCACGTACCCCTTGGCATACCTTCAAGTACCCCCAGGGGTACGCGAACCCCCATTTGAGAACCACCGGAGTAGGATATACATTTTCTAAAACAGGCGGGGAAGTTGTAGTCAGGATAAAGCGAAAGTGCGCAAAACTTGTCGAAACTTTTTTTAAGAACATATTTTGGTAACAATTTTACGTATTTGTTGACACTTTACGTACAACGTGGATACAGCAACTCAACGTGCGTTCATGTAAACTCAATTAGGATGACAAACAGTTCAGTTAAACGATAACAAGTTGTGCGCACTGGGACTAATAACAAAGTTTTCTTACCTATAAAAAAAGCGACGACAATTCCCCGGGGGAACACTTTACTTCAACATGTCACCGCCGTTTATTTACTCCCTCCGTCTTTTGTGGCGTTTCTATCCCGATGAGAAGCACGACTCTGCCGCCGGAGAGAAGGGTCACTCGCCGCCGGGGACGCGCAGGCGCGCTCTCGCAGGTCTGATATGCCATGTTCGAGTCCTCCCAGTTTTTACATGGGGGCGGCGGAATTTTGGGTTTGTCAGGTGGGAGTGCGCGGAGATTAACCCAACTTTTGTCTACATCGGCGGGTAGAAACTTTTACAGTGTGCACAAGCTCCAAAGACATATTTAAATCCAGTTTCTTGAGGCATTGGAAACAGTTCCAGGCTATATTAAAGAGAAACTGCAAAAAACAGGCTGACTTTGAACCCATCATTCAAAGCAAGGTGGTGACAACAAGACATTTAATCACATTATTTTAATATTTAGCTCATCCATCCCATCCATTTCTACCGCTTATTCCCTTTTGGTGTCGCGGGGGGGCGCTGGTGCCTATCTCAGCTACAATCGGGCGGAAGGCGGGGTACACCCTGGACAAGTCGCCGCCTCATCGCAGGGCCAACACAGATAGACAGACAACATTCACACTCACATTCACACACTAGGGCCAATTTAGTGTTGCCAATCAACCTATCCCCAGGTGCATGTCTTTGGAAGTGGGAGGAAGCCGGAGTACCCGGAGGGAACCCACGCAGTCACGGGGAGAACATGCAAACTCCATACAGAAAGATCCCGAGCCTGGAATTGAACCCAGGACTGCAGGACCTTCGTATTGTGAGGCAGACGCACTAACCCCTCTTCCACCGTGAAGCCCAATATTTAACTCACTTTTTCTTAATTGAAGTATAAATTAAATGGTGGATCTTAACGTTAAAGGCCTACTGAAATGAGATTTTCTTATTAAAACGGGGATAGCAGGTCCATTCTATGTGTCATACTTGATCATTTCGCGATATTGCCATATTTTTGCTGAAAGGATTTAGTAGAGAACATCGATGATAAAGTTCACAACTTTTGGTCACTAATAAAAAAGCCTTGCCTGTATTGGAAGTAGCAGACGATGTGCGCGTGACGTCACGGGTTGTGGAGCTCCTCACATCCTCACATTGTTTATAATCATGGCCACCAGCAGCGAGAGCGATTCGGACCGAGAAAGCGACGATTTCCCCATGAATTTGAGCGAGGATGAAAGATTCGTGGATGAGGAAAGTGAGAGTGAAGGACTAGAAAGAAGAAGAAAAAAGACAGGGCAGTGGGAGCGAATCTGATGTTATTAGACACATTTACTAGGATAATTCTGGATAATACCTTATCTGGTTATTGTCAATCAATCAATCAATCAATGTTTACTTATATAGCCCTAAATCACTAGTGTCTCAAAGGGCTGCACAAACCACAACACAAACCACAACACAAACCACTACGACATCCTCGGTAGGCCCACATAAGGGCAAGGAAAACTCACACCCAGTGGGACGTCGGTGACAATGATGACTAAGAACCTTGGAGAGGACGAAAGCAATTGTGTTACTGTTGTTTTATATAGTCGTACCTGAAAGTCGGAGGGGTGTGGCCACGGGTGCGGTGACCGCCAGTGTCTCTGAGGGAAGCCACGTTTCTCGACGAGGCAAGGCGAAGGCAGCCAGTCGGGCCGGGCTGAGCTTTTTTCCCCCCTCCTTCACGGTGGAAGCATCCAACGTTCGGGGGCGGCCGGTCGGAGGAGGCTAGAGAGTCCGCAGCTGCCTCTTTGACAGGTGCACGAGGAACGACGCAAGCTCCGCTCATGTCTGCGGTAAGAGCCGACTTATTACCACAATTTTCTCACCAAAACCTTTCGGTTGACATGTGGTAGAGAATCATGTTTGCTTGACCGCTCTCTTCCATAGTAAAGCTTCACCTTCGGGTATGTAAACAAGGAAACACTGGCTGTGTTTGTGTTGCTAAAGGCAGCTGCAATACACCGCTTCCCACCTACATCTTTCTTCTTTGACGTCTCCATTATTAATTGAAAAAATTGCAAACAATTCAGCAACACAGATGTCCAGAATACTGTGTAATTATGCAATTAAAGCAGACGACTTATAGCTGGGATCGGGCTGGAATAAAATGTCTGCTACAATCCGTGACATCACGCGCACGCGTCATCATACCGCGACGTTTTCAACAGGATACTTTACGCGAAATTTAAAATTGCAATTTAGTGAACTAAAAAGGCCGTATTGGCATGTGTTGCAATGTTAATATTTCATCATTGATATATAAACTATCAGACCGCGTGGTCGGTAGTAGTGGCTTTCAGTAGGACTTTAAATCTAAATGCTAAATATAAATCCATCCATCCATCCATCCATCTTCTTCCACCTACCCGAGGTCAGGTCACGGGGGCAGCAGCCTAAGCAGGGAAGCCTAGACTTCTCTCTCCCTAGCCACTTCGTCCAGCTCTTCCCGGGCAATCCCGAGGCGTTCCCAGGCCAGCCGGGAGACATAGTCTTCCCAACGTGTCCTGGGTCTTCCCCGTGGCCTCCTACCGGTCGGACGTACCCCAAACACCTCCCTCGGGAGGCGCTCAGGTGGCATCCTGACCAGATGCTCGAACCACCTCATCTGGCTCCTCTCGATGTGGAGGAGCAGCGGCTTTACTTTGAGTTCCTCCCGGATGACAGAGCTTCTCACCCTATCTCTAAGGGAGAGACCCGCCACACGGCGGAGGAAACTCATTTCGGCCGCTTGTACCCGTGATCTTATCCTTTCGGTCATGACCCAAAGCTCATGACCATAGGTGAGGATGGGAACGTAGATCGACCGGTAAATTGAGAGCTTTGCCTTCCTAAATGTTGAATCTAAATGTTAATCAATCAATCAATGTTTACTTATATAGCCCTAAATCACTAGTGTCTCAAAGGGCTGCACAAACCACCACGACATCCTCGGTAGGCCCACATAAGGGCAAGGAAAACTCACACCCAGTGGGACGTCGGTGACAATGATGACTATGAGAACCTTGGAGAGGAGGAAAGCAATGGATGTCGAGCGGGTCTAACATGATACTGTGAAAGTTCAATCCATAATGGATCCAACACAGTCGCGAGAGTCCAGTCCAAAGCGGATCCAACACAGCAGCGAGAGTCCCGTTCACAGCGGAGCCAGCAGGAAACCATCCCAAGCGGAGGCGGATCAGCAGCGCAGAGATGTCCCCAGCCGATACACAGGCAAGCAGTACATGGCCACCGGATCGGACCGGACCCCCTCCACAAGGGAGAGTGGGACATAGGAGAAAAAGAAAAGAAACGGCAGATCAACTGGTCTAAAAAGGGAGTCTATTTAAAGGCTAGAGTATACAAATGAGTTTTAAGGTGAGACTTAAATGCTTCTACTGAGTTAAGTCTAAATGTTAGGTTTGCATACCAAATCTAAATAGTAATCTAAATGTTAAATCTAAACATTAGATCTGAACGTTAAAGGTGATCATGCAAAACCAACTTTACTGTTACGGTTGGTGGAGAAGGACGCCGCTTAGCCTTATATGTGTTTATTAAGATAATAACATGCGCAAGTTATCTAAATATGTACGATGTGACTCTGGGTTGGGTTTAGCTGAGTGTTACTAGGACTTGTCGAAGGTGCGTGTTGAGGAAGGTGCGGAAGTCCAGAAGGAGCAAGGCAGGTACGGAGGTCCGTGGGCAAGCAAGAGGTCAAGGGCAGGAGCGAGGCGTCAAGAGTCCGTGTCCAAGCGAGGGGTTCGAGATCCAGGAAGGCAGCAAGAAGATAGGAGGGAAACCTATCATGACTGGTTGGCATAGTGATGCCAAATTTGTCCCTTTGTGGATGCGTCGACATGAACACAGCAACGGTAAGTTTAAATGATTTATTAAACTTAACAAAAACAGGCTATGAATAAAAACACTGGAGCTAACAGACAAAATAAACCAAGGGCGCTAGCATAAAAGCAAGGAATAGAAAACAGAAAAACTATACTTGGCACGAAGGCACACAAAAAGGAAAAACAATTAATCAGCGTGAGAGCTGGAGTAAAACAAAGGCTTAGCAAGAAAAGCTAGCGAGAATATACATACGTGTAGTAGGCAGTCGTGAATGTTGCTCGAAGGCAAATTAGAGTCCCAGGCAGAAGAATGAAAAGAGGAAGGCTTATAAAGGGAAGGTGATTAACAGAGAACAGGTGTGCAGGAACCGGGAGTAACAGCTGAAACTAATAAGTAACCATAGTGATGGACTAAACGGGAAATAAACGGATCAAACGGAAAATGAGAACAACGATGGAAAAATAAACAATAATATGTGAAGATCCGAGTCATGGATCGAGACACACCGCTCGAATCCAGGGAACGAAGAGCTGCAGGGTGACGACACAGGACACAAAGAGAAAGGAAGCACATAGGCAAGGAGCGCTCGAGACGTGTAGGGCTTACTGTACGGGACAAGTAGCTACGTTCTGGCACTGGAACGCAGGATCCACTGGCTTATGAAGGACGTAGAGCAGGGGTGCCCATTACGTCGATCGCGAGCTACCAGTCGACCGCGGGGGGTGTGTCAGTCGATCTCCAGCCAGGCTTTTAAAAAAAATAGACCTAAAAATGAGTGATCATCAATCTTCACCAAGACGTCACTTAAATGACATTCACGGTACCGGAGGGTCTTGTGAGATGACGCTGGCTGCTGCAAGATCATTATTATGAAAATATGACCGAGAGGAAGGCGAGAAACACTTTTTATTTCAACAGACTCTCGCGCCGTACCTTCCGTCAAAACTCTAAAGGCCGACTGCACATTTCCTATCTTCACAATAAAAGCCCTGCTTCATGCTGCCTGCGCTAACTAAATACAGAGTCTGGGAAAACTGGCGTGCACAAGCGATCCCTCAGAAAGCTGGCGTGCACATCACTTGTGCACGCCAGCTTTCCGAGACTCTTATTTTGTTAGCGCAGGCAGCATGAAGCAGGGCTTTTATTGTGAAGATAGGAAATGAGCAGTCGGCCTTTAGAGTTTTGACGGAAGGGACGGCGCGAAAGTCTGTTGAAATAAAAAGTGTTTCTCGCCTTCCTCTCGGTCATTTTTTCATAATAATGAACTGGCAGCAGCCAGCGTCATCTCACAAGACCCTCGGGTGCCGTGAATGTCAATCAAGCAAGCTACGGAATTTGCCGCCGATGTTTTTCTTGTAAAGTGTATGGAAGCTGGATGAATTAGATGCCAAAAACCAACCACTTTCATGTGGTATTGTACAGAAAGGACAACTTTTTTTCTCCTCCATTTGAAAATGTGGGCGTTATCATCATTACTGTCTGATTCCAATCAATGCAAGTCATCAGAATCAGGTAATACACCAACTTATATTCTTGTCTTTGTGAAAGAAAGACATCTATATGTGTTACACATGCTTGTATTATCATTAAACACATTTAACTTGTTTACAAAAATGTCTCTTTCATAAATAAATAAATATAAATGATATATATAAATGAGGTAGATCTCCTCGAGTTGGTCAATTGAAAAGTAGCTCGCCTGCAGAAAAAGTGTGGGCACCGCTGACGTAGAGCTTTCATCAGTTGCAGGTGTGTAGATTGCAGATTGTGTGCGGCCACAGCCTGCAGTTGTGGACAAAGGGGTGTACCTCGCCCCATTCTTTCTTGTGAAAGACTGAGCATTTTTTGGGAAGCTGTTTTTATACCCAATCATGGCACCCACCTGTTCCCAATTAGCCTGCACACCTGTGGGATGTTCCAAATAAGTGTTTGATGAGCATTCCTCAACTTTATCAGTATTTATTGCCACCTTTCCCAACTTCTGTCACGTGTTGCTGGCATCAAATTCTAAAGTTAATGATTTTTTGCAACAACAGAAAAAATGTTTATCAGCTTGAACATCAAATATGTTGTCTTTGTAGCATATTCAACTGGGTTGAAAAGGATTTGCAAATCATTGTATTCTGTTTATATTTACATCCAACACAATTTCCCAACTCATATGGAAACGGGGTTTGTAAGTACATGAGAATTGTCATTAATGAGTACTTGTCTTTTACATCTCACATTGAAAAACTTGTGGCTAAACTTAAAATTGGATTGGGATTTTTCTCGAGAATTGTTTTTTTTTTTTTTCCCCTACAAGTTAGGAAACGCTTGATCCTGACCACTTTTAGGTCTTTGCTAGATTATGGAGACTTGCTTTTTATGAATGATTGCCCTTATTTGAAAAAACTGGATACTGTATATCACTGTGTCTTACGTTTTATTACAGGTTGCGGCAACCTGGTCCACTATTGCACTTTATATGCAAAGGTAAACTGTCCATCTTTATCAGTACGCAGATTTTCTCAATGGTTGTGTTTTATATATATATCACTTCTTGGTCAGTGTTTGATCAATCAATCAATCAATCAGTGTTTATTTATATAGCCCCAAATCACAAATGTCTCAAAGGACTGCACAAATCATTACGACTACAACATCCTCGGAAGAACCCACAAAAGGGCAAGGAAAACTCACACCCAGTGAGCAGGGAGAATTCACATCCAGTGGGACGCCAGTGACAATGCTGACTATGAGAAACCTTGGAGAGGACCTCAGATGTGGGCGACCCCCCCTCTCTAGGGGACCGAAAGCAATGGATGTCGAGCGGGTCTAACATGATACTGTGAAAGTTCAATCCATAATGGATCCAACACAGCCGCGAGAGTTCAGTTCAAGCGGATCCAAGACAGCAGCGAGAGTCCCGTCCACAGGAAACCATCTCAAGCGGATCAGCAGCGTAGAGATGTCCCCAACCGATACAGGCGAGCGGTCCATCCTGGGTCTCGACTCTGGACAGCCAGTACTTCATCCATGGTCATCGGACCGGACCCCCTCCACAAGGGAGGGGGGGACATAGGAGAAAGAAAAGAAGCGGCAGATCAACTGGTCTAAAAAGGAGGTCTATTTAAAGGCTAGAGTATACAGATGAGTTTTAAGGTGAGACTTAAATGCTTCTACTGAGGTAGCATCTCGAACTGTTACCGGGAGGGCATTCCTCAACTTTATCAGTATTAATTGCCACCTTTCCCAACTTCTTTGTCACGTGTTGCTGGCATCAAATTCTAAAGTTAAAAAAATGTTTATCAGTTTGAACATCAAATATGTTGTCTTTGTAGCATATTCAACTGAATATGGGTTGAAAATGATTTGCAAATCATTGTATTCTGTTTATATTTACATCTAACACAATTTCCCAACTCATATGGAAACGGGGTTTGTATAATGACTAGCAAAAGTACCGGTTGGACGTGCCCTAAACACCTCCCTAGGGAGGCGTTCGGGTGGCATCCTGACCAGATGCCCGAACCACCTCATCTGGCTCCTCTCCATGTGGAGGAGCAGCGGCTTTACTTTGAGTTCCTCCCGGATGGCAGAGCTTCTCACCCTATCTCTAAGGGAGAGACCCGCCACACGGCGGAGGAAACTCATTTGGGCCGCTTGTACCCGTGATCTTATCCTTTCGGTCATGACCCAAAGCTCATGACCATAGGTGAGGATGGGAACGTAGATCGACCGGTAAATTGAGAGCTTTGCCTTCCGGCTCAGCTCCTTCTTCACCACAATGGACCGGTACAACGTCCGCATTACTGAAGACGCCGCACCGATCCGCCTGTCGATCTCACGATCCACTCTTCCCTCACTCGTGAACAAGACTCCTAGGTACTTGAACTCCTCCACTTGGGGCAGGGTCTCCTCCCCAACCCGGAGATGGCACTCCACCCTTTTCCGGGCGAGAACCATGGACTCGGACTTGGAGGTGCTGATTCTCATTCCGGTCGCTTCACACTCGGCTGCGAACCGATCCAGCGAGAGCTGAAGATCCCGGTCAGATGAAGCCATCAGGACCACATCATCTGCAAAAAGCAGAGACCTAATCCTGCGGTTACCAAACTGGAACCCCTCAACGCCTTGACTGCGCCTAGAAATTCTGTCCATAAAAGTTATGAACAGAATGGGTGACAAAGGACAGCCTTGGCGGAGTCCAACCCTCACTGGAAATGTGTTCGACTTACTGCCGGCAATGCGGACCAAGCTCTGGCACTGATCATACAGGGAACGGACCGCCACAATAAGACAGTCCGATACCCCATACTCTCTGAGCACTCCCCACAGGACTTCCCGAGGGACACGGTCCAATGCCTTCTCCAAGTCCACAAAGCACATGTAGACTGGTTGGGCAAACTCCCATGCACCCTCAAGAACCCTCAAGAACGGTAGGAGGGCACGTCCAACCGGTAGGAGGCCACGGGGAAGACCCAGGACACGTTGGGAAGACTATGTCTCCCGGCTGGCCTGGGAACGCCTCGGAATCCCCCGGGAAGAGCTAGACGAAGTGGCTGGGGAGAGGGAAGTCTGGATTTCCCTGCTTAGGCTGTTGCCCCCGCGACCCGACCTCGGATAAGCGGAAGATGATGGATGGATGGATGGATAGCAAAAGTACATTTTTTCAATGCTCATTCTTGCAAATAGTGCATGAAAGAGCTCTGAATAACGTCAATGGTGATATTGGTTACACACCAGCCTCCATTGAGGCAAGCAGTGCTGTGATCTGGTGCTGCTGCCGAAGACCTTGATCATGCTCAGAAATATATCCTGCTGAGAACCCGAGAGCCGTAGTGGATGGCTCTCAGACATGGGAACGCATATCCACATCTCCACCGCGACACACCATCAGTTCGGGAAAAAGATAGCACGGGTTGAAAGGCAAGAGGCTAGAAGTTGCAAGGTGGTGCTGAAATAGCCCAGGTGCTGGCAGGTGGAGCCGTTGCATTGACCTTTCATCCCCCCCCACCCCAGTTCTATATCACCTAGCGCCGCTGAATCTCAGGTAGCCTCCTTCACAGGCTCCGCTGACAAGTACATGTCATCGCCTCTCGGGCTGAAGTAATTAGGAGGTTACGACCCCGCAGATCTGGCTATTGTTGTTGCTGTGCAGCGAGGCATGTTGCAGTGTAGCCGTGCCAGAACAAACTTCTCTCAGGAAACTTCATTTTCTATTCGGTCGGACACGACGTCCCAGCATATGGCGCACTTCCCAGAATGCACGGAAATGCCACCGTTGACAGACAGCTGCTTTATAGTCCAAGACTGCACCATTTCACCCCGGCATGGTGGCAGGGGTCAGTGAGGAAGGGATTTTTAACTTGGCATCCATCACTTTGCCTAACAGTGAGCTGTAGAGAATGTGCATGAAAGTGTTCATGTGTAAGAATTCTGTGGGAGCCTCGTGGTTTTTTTTAATATTGCAGTTCATAAAACCTTGTAATTTATAGTAGGCCTCTTTTTTTCCCTCTAATGTCAGACCCTTGCCTTATATTTGCATCTAAAATTTGATGACTGCAATTAAATAAGTAAATATTGTCCAGGGTGTACCCCGCCTTCCGCCCGATTGTAGCTGAGATAGGCGCCAGCGCCCCCCGCGACCCCAAAAGGGAATAAGCGGTAGAAGATGGATGGATGGATGCAGTTGTGGGGAAGTTTTAGGCAACATTTTCACCCAATGTTGACTAAGATTAGGACTGTATTGCACTGCAAACTGTTTCCTCTTCGGTTCCCTCTTGCAGGCTTGATCTGGCTCTAAAATGTACTATAAAGGGGGTTCATGGCTTGTTTTAACAGGCAGCTAAAAGTTAAGTTAAATGCCTACTTGGCGGGGTACACCCTGGACAAGTCGCCACCTCATCGCAGGGCCAACACAGATAGACAGACAACATTCACACTCACATTCACACACTAGGGATCCATTTAGTGTTGCCAATCAACCTATTTTATTGAGTTTTATTTAATTTTATTCAATTGTATTCAATTTTGGTCCATTTTATTCTATTTTTTTTCTTTTGCACACATTCACTGAATGAAAGCTTTTATTCCATCCATCCATTTTCTGCCGCTTATTCCCTTTCGGGGTCGCAGGGGTGCTGGAGCCTATCTCAGCTCCAATTGGGCGGAAGGCGGTGTACACCCTGGACAAGTCGCCACCTCATCGCAGGGCCAACACAGATAGACAGACAACATTCACACTCACATTCACACACTAAGGACCATTTAGTGTTGCCAATCAACCTATTTTATTGAGTTTTATTTAATTTTATTCAATTGTATTCAATTTTGGTCCATTTTATTCTATTTTTTTTCTTTTGCACACATTCACTGAATGAAAGCTTTTATTCCATCCATCCATTTTCTACCGCTTATTCCCTTTCGGGGTCGCAGGGGTGCTGGAGCCTATCTCAGCTCCAATTGGGCGCAAGGCGGCGTACACCCTGGACAAGTCGCCACCTCATCGCCGGGCCAACACAGATAGACAGACAACATTCACACTCACATTCACACACTAGGGACCATTTAGTGTTGCCAATCAACCTATTTTATTGAGTTTTATTTAATTTTATTCAATTGTATTCAATTTTGGTCCATTTTATTCTATTTTTTTTCTTTTGCACACATTCACTGAATGAAAGCTTTTATTCCATCCATCCATTTTCTACCGCTTATTCCCTTTCGGGGTCGCAGGGGTGCTGGAGCCTATCTCAGCTCCAATTGGGCGGAAGGCGGCGTACACCCTGGACAAGTCGCCACCTCATCACAGGGCCAACACAGATAGACAGACAACATTCACACTCACATTCACACACTAGGGACCATTTAGTGTTGCCAATCAACCTATTTTATTGAGTTTTATTTAATTTTATTCAATTGTATTCAATTTTGGTCCATTTTATTCTATTTTTTTTCTTTTGCACACATTCACTGAATGAAAGCTTTTATTCCATCCATCCATTTTCTACCGCTTATTCCCTTTCGGGGTCGCAGGGGTGCTGGAGCCTATCTCAGCTCCAATTGGGCGGAAGGCGGCGTACACCCTGGACAAGTCGCCACCTCATCGCGGGGCCAACACAGATAGACAGACAACATTCACACACTAGGGCCAATTTAGTGTTGCCAATCAACCTATCCCCAGGTGCATGTCTTTGGAAGTGGGAGGAAGCCGGAGTACCCGGAGGGAACCCACGCAGTCACGGGGAGAACATGCAAACTCCACACAGAAAGATCCCGAGCCCGGGATTGAACCCTGACTACTCAGGACCTTCGTATTGTGTGTCAGACACACTAACCCCTCTCCCACCGTGAAGCCCTGATTGCTCTACCATAAGCCCCAATTAAAACATATCTTATGTGTTACTGTCAAAATCAAAATTGCAAAAAACATATTAAACGTGATAAAATAAAGAAATAAAATATTTGAATCTGTAGCACCCATTCGAGCTTCCTGGGTTGGCTGACATCGTCTCACAAGATGTAGTTTGTCTTTAAATATCCTTCTTGAAAATGGCCTTGCAAATATATGTGTTGTCTGGTCTAATCATAAAAGATGCAGACGAGGCGTGTTGACTGAGTTCTTAAAAGTTTACTCCACAGTGTGCCCATCAAAAACATCCCGGCATGGCGAAATGAGGCTATTGCGCATGCTCTTCAGTACTGTGGTATGCTGGGTAATGAAGTTCTTATGTTACCTAGCTCATAACATCACAATATGTATCTACCTTAGGCCAGCTAGAAGGCCTTACTGACTACAAATCGTGATCTGATTGGCAATCGCAACTGTCTGTCGAATGTTTGTGTTGGTTTGTTGAATCTAAAGTAGGGCTGCAAATCTTTGATTGTCCCACGATTCAATTCAATATCGATTCTTCGGGTCACGATTCGATTCAATATCGATTTTTTTTTTTTCAATTCAATACGATTCTCGATTCAAAAACGATTTTTTTCCCGATTTAAAATAATTCTCTATTCATTCAATACATAGGATAGCAGCAGGATCCACCCCAGTCTGCTGACATGCAAGCAGAGTAGTAGATTTTTGTAAAAAGCTTTTATAATTGTAAAGGACAATGTTTTATCAACTGATTGCAATAACGTAAATGGATGTCGAGTGGATCTGGTTTAATATTGTGAGAGTCCAGTCCATAGTGGATCTAACATAATAGTGAAAGTCCAGTCCATAGTGGATCTAACATAATAGTGTGAGTCCAGTCCATAGTGGATCTAACATAATAGTGAGAGTCCAGTCCATAGTGGATCTAACATAATAGTGAGAGTCCAGTCCATAGTGGATCTAACATAATAGTGAGAGTCCAGTCCATAGTGGATCTAACATAATAATGAAAGTCCAGTCCATAGTGGATCTAACATAATAGTGAGAGTCCACTCCATAGTGGATCCAACATAATAGTGAGAGTCCTGTCCATAGTGGATCTAACATAATAGTGAGAGTCCAGCCCATAGTGGATCCAACATAATAGTGAGAGTCCTGTCCATAGTGGATCTAACATAATAGTGAGAGTCCAGTCCATAGTGGATCTAACATAATAGTGAAAGTCCAGTCCATAGTGGATCTAACATAATAATGAAAGTCCAGTCCATAGTGGATCTAACATAATAGTGAGAGTCCACTCCATAGTGGATCCAACATAATAGTGAGAGTCCTGTCCATAGTGGATCTAACATAATAGTGAGAGTCCAGTCCATAGTGGATCTAACATAATAGTGAGAGTCCAGTCCATAGTGGATCTAACATAATAGTGAAAGTCCAGTCCATAGTGGATCTAACATAATAGTGAGAGTCCAGTCCATAGTGGATCCAACATAATCAATCAATCAATCAATGTTTACTTATATAGCCCTAAATCACTAATAGTGAGAGTCCAGTCCATAGTGGATCTAACATAATAGTGAGAGTCCAGTCCATAGTGGATCTAACATAATAGTGAAAGTCCAGTCCATAGTGGATCGAACATAATAGTGAAAGTCCAGTCCATAGTTGATCTAACATAATAGTGAGAGTCCAGTCCATAGTGGATCTAACATAATAGTGAGAGTCCAGTCCATAGTGGATCTAACATAATAGTGAAAGTCCAGTCCATAGTGGATCTAACATAATAGTGAGAGTCCAGTCCATAGTGGATCTAACATAATAGTGAGAGTCCAGTCCATAGTGGATCTAACATAATAGTGAGAGTCCAGTCCATAGTGGATCTAACATAATAGTGAAAGTCCAGTCCATAGTGGATCTAACATAATAGTGAAAGTCCAGTCCATAGTGGATCTAACATAATAGTGAGAGTCCAGTCCATAGTTGATCTAACATAATAGTGAGAGTCCAGTCCATAGTGGATCTAAACATAATAGTGAAAGTCCAGTCCATAGTGGATCTAACATAATAGTGAAAGTCCAGTCCATAGTGGAGCCAGCAGGAGATCATCTTGAGCGGAGACAGGTCAGCAGCGCAGAGACGTCCCCCAACTGATACACAGATGAGTGGTCCACCCTGGTTCCCCGACTTTGGACAGCTAGCGCTTCATCTGTGGTCACCGTATCTTTGCTTCAGAGGAGAGGGGGCAGAGCAGAAAAGAAACAGCAGATCAACTGGTCTAAAAGGGGGGTCTATTTAAAGGCTAGAGTATACAAATGAGTTTTAAGGTGAGACTTAAATGCTTCTACTGAGGTAGCATCTCGAACTGTAACCGGAGGGCATTCCAGAGTACTGGAGCCCGAATAGAAAAACCTCTGTAGCCCGCTAGCTCACTAATAAGCCGGAGTTCTTTGAACGCAGATTTCTTGCCGGGACATGTGGTACAATACAATCAGCAAGATAGGATGGAGCTAGACCGTGTAGTACAAACCCCGTTTCCATATGAGTTGGGAAATTGTGTTAGATGTAAATATAAACAGAATACAATGATTTGCAAATCCTTTTCAACCCATATTCAGTTGAATATGCTACAAAGACAACATATTTGATGTTCAAACTGATAAACATTTTTTTTTTGCAAATAATCGTTAACTTTAGAATTTGATGCCAGCAACACGTGACAAAGAAGTTGGGAAAGGTGGCAAATAAATACTGATAAAGTTGAGGAATCCTCATCAAACACTTATTTGGAACATCCCACAGGTGTGCAGGCTAATTGGGAACAGGTGGGTGCCATGATTGGGTATAAAAGCAGCTTACATGAAATGCTAAGTAATTCACAAACAAAGATGGGGTGAGGGTCACCAATTTGTAAGCAAATTGTCCAACAGTTTTAGAACAACATTTCTCAACGAGCTATTGCAAGGCATTTAGGAATTTTACCATCTACTGTCCGTAAAATCATCAAAAGGTTCAGAGAATCTGGAGAAATCACTGCCCGTAAGCGATGATATTAAGAACCTTTGATCCCTCAGGTGTACTGCATCAAAAACAGACATCGGTGTGTAAAGGATATCACCACATGGGCTCAGGGACACTTCATAAAACCACTGTCAGTAACTACAGTTGGTCGCTACATCTGTAAGTGTTAGCTATAACTCTACTATGCAAAGCAAAAGCCATTTATCAACAACACAAAGGAACGCTGCCGGCTTCTCTGGGCCATAGCTCATCTAAGATGGACTGATGCAAAGTGGAAAAGTGTTCTGTGGTCTGACGAGTCCACATTTCAAATTGTATTTGGAAACTGTGGACTTGGTGTCCTCCGGAACAAAGAGGAAAATAACCATCCGGATTGTTATAGGCGCAAAGTTCAAAAGCCAGCATGTGTGATGGTATGGGGGTGTATTAGTGCCCAAGGCACGGGTAACTTACACATCTGTGAAGGCACCATTAATGCTGAATGGTCCATACAGGTTTTGGAGCAACATATGTTGGCATCCAAGCAACGTTATCATGAACGCCCCTGCTTATTTCAGCAAAACAATGCCAAGCCACGTGTTACAACAGCGTGGCTTCATAGTAAAAGAGTGCAGGTACTTTCCTGGCCCGCCTGCAGTCCAGACATGTCTCCCATCGAAAATGTGTGGCGCATTATGAAGCGTAAAATACGACAGCGGACAACTTAAGCTTTACATCAAGCAAGAATGGTAAGGAATTCCACTTTCAAAGCTTCAACAATTAGTTTCCTCAGTTCCCAAACGTTCATTGAGTGTTGTTAAAAGAAAAGGTGATGTAACACAGTGGTGAACATGCCCTTTCCCAACTACGTTGGCACGTGTTGCAGCCATGAAATTCTAAGTTAATTCTTATTTGGAAAAAAAATAAAGTTTATGAGTTTGAACATCAAATATGCTGTCTTTGAAATGCATTCAATTGAATATGGGTTGAAAAGGATTTGCAAATCATTGTATTCTGTTTATATTTACATCTAACACAATTTCACAACTCATATGGAAACGGGGTTTGTATTTTATATGTAAGTAGTAAAACCTTAAAGTCACATCCTAAGTGGTTATGTTAGGCCTGACAGCACACCACTGGTTTCTCTTAATATTTATTCACAGTTACAAGCGGCCCTCTGGGGAAGCCATAACTGCGTCGTGGATCTTAATAAAAAACGATTTTGACACCCCTGATGCGGACCTCAAGGGAGTGTTTTAAACGTAGGTGAAAAATTACAATGTAACCCTTTAAAGTGAAGGAGGCACTTCATAAAAATGGCTTTGTTCCTCCTCCATGAAGACATTATCACAAAACACAACCAGGATTTACTATTGCAAAAGTGATTCTTCACTATAAAACTTGTTTGTGCAATGCTGAAAAAGCAGAATGTAAAAGCAATCCATTTCATGGATTAGCAACCCGGGCGCCCTATCTATCAATCAATCAATCAATCAATGTTTATTTATATAGCCCCAAATCACAAATGTCTCAAAGGACTGCACAAATCATTACGACTACAACATCCTTGGAAGAACCCACAAAAGGGCAAGGAAAACTCACACCCAGTGGGCAGGGAGAATTCACATCCAGTGGGACGCCAGTGACAATGCTGACTATGAGAAACCTTGGAGAGGACCTCAGATGTGGGCAACCCCCCCCCCTCTAGGGGACTGAAAGCAATGGATGTCGAGCGGGTCTAACATGATACTGTGAAAGTTCAATCCATAGTGGCTCCAACACAGCCGCGAGAGTTCAGTTCAAGCGGATCCAAGACAGCAGCGAGAGTCCCGTCCACAGGAAACCATCCCAAGCGGAGTCGGATCAGCATCGTAGAGATGTCCCCAACCGATACACATCCTGGGTCCCGACGAGCGGTCCATCCTGGGTCTCGACTCTGGACAGTGAGTACTTCATCGGACTGGGCCCCCTCCACAAGGGAGGGGGGGACAGAGGAGAAAGAAAAGAAGCGGCAGATCAACTGGTCTAAAAAGGAGGTCTATTTAAAGGCTAGAGTATACAGATGAGTTTTAAGGTGAGACTTAAATGCTTCTACTGAGGTAGCATCTCGAACTGTTACCGGGAGGGCATTCCAGAGTACTGGAGCCCGAACGGAAATCGCTCAATAGCCCGCAGACTTTTTTTGGGCTCTAGGAATCACTAAAAAGCCGGAGTCTTTTGAACGCAGATTTCTTGCCGGGACATATGGTACAATACAATCGGCAAGATAGGATGGAGCTAGACCGTGTAGTATTTTATACGTAAGTAGTAAAACCTTAAAGTCACATCTTAAGTGCACAGGAAGCCAGTGCAGGTGAGCCAGTATAGGTATATATGTATGTATATATGTATATAAAGGTATATACAGTATAGGTATATATGTATGTATATATGTATATAAAGGTATATACAGTATAGGTATATATGTATGTATATATGTATATAAAGGTATATACAGTATAGGTATATATGTATGTATATATGTATATAAAGGTATATACAGTATAGGTATATATGTATGTATGTATGTATATAAAGGTATATACAGTATAGGTATATATGTATGTATATATGTATATAAAGGTATATACAGTATAGGTATATATGTATGTATATATGTATATAAAGGTATATACAGTATAGGTATATATGTATGTATATACTGTATGTATATAAAGGTATATACAGTACAAGCGTAATATGATCAAACTTTCTTGTTCTTGTCAAAAGTCTAGCAGCCGCATTTTGTACCAACTGTAATCTTTTAATGCTAGACATGGGGAGACCCGAAAATAATACGTTACAGTAATCGAGACGAGACGCAAAAAACGCATGGATAATGATCTCGGCGTCTTTAGTGGACAAAATGGAGCGAATTTTAGCGATATTACGGAGATGAAAGAAGGCTATTTTAGTAACGCTTTTAATGTGTGACTCAAAGGAGAGAGTTGGGTCGGAGATAATACCCAGATTTTTTACCGAGTCACGTTGTTTTATTATTTGGTTGTCAAATGTTAAAGTTGTATTATTAAATAGAGTTCGGTGTCTAGCAGGACCGATAATCAGCATTTCCGTTTTTTGGGCGTTAAGTTGCAAAAAATTAGTGGACATCCATTGTTTAATTTCATTAAGACACGCCTCCAGCTGACTACAATCCGGCGTGTTGGTCAGCTTTAGGGGCATGTAGAGTTGGGTGTCATCAGCATAACAGTGAAAGCTAACACCGTATTTGCGTATGATGTCACCCAGTGGCAGCATGTAGATGCTGAAGAGTACAGGGCCAAGGACCGAACCCTGGGGAACTCCACACGGTACCTTAACGTAGTCCGAGGTCACATTGTTATGGGAGACACACTGCATCCTATCAGTAAGATAAGAGTTAAACCAAGACAGGGCTGAGTCTGACATACCAATTCGTGTTTTGATACGCTCTAATAAAATATTATGATCGACGGTATCGAAAGCAGCGCTAAGATCGAGGAGCAGCAACATAGATGACGCATCAGAGTCCATCGTTAGCAATAGATCATTAGTCAATTTTGCGAGGGCTTGAATGTCGTGTAAAAGAGTGTGGGAAACAGAAAGTATTGATATAACCATAAACAGTTATTGTGCCTTCTGGGTTGTGTGCTAGATTAAATAGGTCAGTGCAACAGTACTTTTAAACACAGCCTGCATGAGAAACATACACACACACCTGGGTCTGATCTGGAAATGTGACAGTGTGTCTGGCGGGGGGGCGGGTGGCGTGGGGGGGTCTTCTTAATCAAACCCAGGTTACTCACATCAGTACTTGGATCACGTGCGGTTATGGCCGACAAGGATCTATGGACTGGGTCAGACCACCAGCCTGATAAAAGGAGGCAAGCAAAAAAACAAACAGAACCGACATGTCTATATTTGGGTCTTTCACTCTTTTCCAGCACGACCGCATGACAAATCTATACACATCTCCTAAATCTAAGAGCCCCACTTCCTACGCAGCAATACTTGAAAACCTTCGGGCGACTTCACGCACGGCGTCTGCTGCTGTGTGTGAGGGTTCACAGACGGGGCATCAAACCATGATACAAACAATATGGACAGAGGGAGACAAGAGGTCGTGACTCAGGATTACAAACACAGCATGAAGAGCGCTATATTTCAGTGGATACTTACTGCTTAATATGAGCTGTCACTGTCTCACAGTTGCTTTTTCTCCACGCTGGAAGGTAAACACAACGATGCAGCAATGATGTCACGGCATTGGCCACGAGACTTCCTAAGCATCCGGAGCACCTAGCAGACATATTTGGTCACTCAATTTTTTTAAATGGCTGTAAATTACATTCTCGACACCCCCCCAGGTGATTTGGTGTTATGGTTGTACGGCATACTAGATATTAGTATCGCGGTACTAATGAATAAAAAATGGTACTATACTTTGTTAGAAAAGTATCGGTTCCAAATGTATTTTTATAATTTTTTTAAGAGGCATAACAGCACGCCGTTAAGTCATCAATCAATCAATCAATGTTTGTTTATATAGCCCCAAATCACAAATGTCTCAAAGGACTGCACAAATCATTACGACTACAACATCCTCGGAAGAACCCACAAAAGGGCAAGGAAAACTCACACCCAGTGGGCAGGGAGAATTCACATCCAGTGGGACGCCAGTGACAATGATGACTATGGAAAACCTTGGAGAGGACCTCAGATGTGGGCAACCCCCCCCCTCTAGGGGACCGAAAGCAATGGATGTTGAGTGGGTCTAACATGATACTGTGAAAGTTCAATACATAGTGGCTCCAAGACAGCAGCGAGAGTCCCGTCCACAGGAAACCATCTCAAGCGGATCAGCAGCGTAGAGATGTCCCCAACCGATACAGGCGAGCGGTCCATCCTGGGTCCTGACGAGCGGTCCATCCTGGGTCTCGACTCTGGACAGTCAGTACTTCATCCATGGTCATCGGACACAAGGGAGGGGGGGGACATAGGAGAAAGAAAAGAAGCGGCAGATCAACTGGTCTAAAAAGGAGGTATATTTAAAGGCTAGAGTATACAGATGAGTTTTAAGATGAGACTTAAAAGTCATGACATTGCTGGGTTTACGAGCAGAGGAGCATGTTCGGCAGCGCACAATAACAGAATAGAATAGAATAGACTCTATTGTCATTTTTTTTTTGCATATAACGAGATTAAAGACTCCAACTTAAGGTGCGGTTGAGGGAACAAATATGGGGTAAAATAAATAACACAAGAGGTAATAAAGGAAAAACTAACAAATCAATCAATCAATCAATGTTTACTTATATAGCCCTAAATCACTAGTGTCTCAAAGGGCTGCACAAACCACTACGACATCCTCGGTAGGCCCACATAAGGGCAAGGAAAACTCACACCCAGTGGGACGTCGGTGACAATGATGACTATGAGAACCTTGGAGAGGAGGAAAGCAATGGATGTTGAGCGGGTCTAACATGATACTGTGAGAGTTCAATCCATAATGGATCCAACACAGTCGCGAGAGTCCAGTCCAAAGCGGATCCAACACAGCAGCGAGAGTCCCGTTCACAGTGGAGCCAGCAGGAAACCATCCCAAGCGGAGGCGGATCAGCAGCGCAGAGATGTCCCCAGCCGATACACAGGCGAGCAGTACATGGCCACCGGATCGGACCGGACCCCTCCACAAGGGAGAGTGGGACATAGGAGAAAAAGAAAAGAAACGGCAGATCAACTGGTCTAAAAAGGGAGTCTATTTAAAGGCTAGAGTATACAAATGAGTTTTATGAAATAAACAGACTACTATCCAATACAAATAACAAGCAATCCTGTGCAATATACAAAAGACTGTAGAAATACAAAATACTGTACTTACATATATTACATATATATGAATACTTACAAGTGTCATGTCTGTGTGATCATGTTTTGTTTTTTTTGGACACTCGGTTCCTGTTTTTGCACTTCCTTGTTTGTTTTGTTACCATGACTACCCATTAGTTTTTACCTGTCCTCGTGTCACGCACCTATATCACGTTTTGCACTCGCACACCTGTTTTCACTGATCATGTCACTCCTATTTAAGCCAGTCTGTTTCTGTTGTTCGTCCTGGCAACATCACCATCTATCACCTGTTACGCACCTTGTGATGAACCATGCCAATGATCCATCTGTGCGCTTCTTCTTCTACGATAAGCAGGGTCTTTACATAAACACACAGAAACGGCACGCCTCCCGCAGTCATATATCCCAGCACCAGGTCGCATGGTGATGCAGATTTGTTCTTCCAGGAATGCTGACGAGCCTTGGACACAGCGTGAAGGTAAGAACAAATGATTTATTTCAAAATGAATCAGACTGTGAAAAAGAAAAACTTGCTCAAAGCACAGAAGGCAAAACAAAAGAGCTAGCATGGGAGCTAGAAGAACAAAGGGCCTAGCGTGGAAGCTAGCAGGTACAGAATCGGGAACAAAAGTCGTCACTTGTTGTATGAACACAAACTACGAAACCAGGCAGACTGACGAGAGAAGGCAGGCTTAAATAACGACAGTGATTACAAAAACAGGTGTGCGGCAGGAACCAGCGGCAGGTAAAAATAATACGTAGCTATGGTGACGAAACTAACTAACAGGTGCACAAACAGTAACATAAGGAGTCCAAAACTAACAGAAAACACAAACAGACTCAAAAAACTAAATCATAATATAATCTGGGCAGCGGATCATAACATCTTCTTCAACGAGGGAAAATGAAGTCGGCGGCAGCTTATCGTAGTTGCGAGACCTGTTGTGGCTCAATATTGGTCCATATATAAGGCGCACCGGATTATAGGGCACACTGTCAGCTTTTGAGAAAATGTGAGGTCTTAAGGTACGCCTTATAGTGCGGAAAATACGGTACTTTGTGTCTTTTGATAGCCTGTTGATATCAGAAGTACTGATATCAACCAAAGCTCCTCATCCCACCCCGGGGATTGTAAATAATGTCAATAATTCAATGTATATACTATCAATTAATCAATGTTTATTTATATAGTCCTAAATCACAAATGTCTCAAAGGACTGTACAATCCACTACGACTACGACATCCTCGGAAGAACCCACATAAGGGCAAGGAAAACTCACACCCAGTGGGACGCCAGTGACAATGATGACTATGAGAACCTTGGAGAGGACCTCAGATGTGGGCAACCCCCCCCCTCTAGGGGAACGAAAGCAATGGATGTCGAGCGGGTCTAACATGATACTGTGAAAGTTCAATCCATAGTGGCTCCAACACAGCCGCGAGAGTTCAGTTCAAAGCGGATCCAAGACAGCAGCGAGAGTCCCGTCCACAGGAAACCATCCCAAGCGGAGTCGGATCAGCATCGTAGAGATGTCCCCAACCGATACACAGGCGAGCGGTCCATCCTGGGTCCCGACGAGGGGTCCATCCTGGGTCTCGACTCTGGACAGCCAGTACTTCATCCATAGTCATCGGACTGGACCCCCTCCACAAGGGAGGGGGGGACATAGGAGAAAAAGAAAAGAAGCGGCAGACCAACTGGTCTAAAAAGGAGGTCTATTTAAAGGCTAGAGTATACAAATGAGTTTTAAGGTGAGACTTAAATGCTTCTACTGAGGTGGCATCTCGAACTGTTACCGGGAGGGCATTCCAGAGTAAAACCTTAAAGTCACATCTTAGGTGCACAGGAAGCCAGTGCAGGTGAGCCAGTATAGGTATATATGTATGTATATATGTATATAAAGGTATATACAGTATAGGTATATATGTATGTATACATGTATATAAAGGTATATACAGTATAGGTATATATGTATATAAAGGTATTTACAGTATAGGTATATATGTATGTATATATGTATATAAAGGTATATACAGTACAGGTATATATGTATGTATATATGTATATAAAGGTATATACAGTACAGGCGTAATGTGATCGCACTTTCTTGTTCTTGTCAAAAGTCTAGCAGCCGCATTTTGTACCAACTGTAATTTTTTAATGCTAGACATGGGGAGACCCGAAAATAATACGTTACAGTAATCGAGGCGAGACGTAACAAACGCATGGATAATGATCCCGGCTTCTCTAGTGGACAGAATGGAGCGAATTTTAGCGATATTACGGAGAAGAAAGAAGGCCGTTTTAATAACGCTAGTGACTCAAAGGAGAGAGTTGGGTCGAAGATAATACCCAGATTTTTTACAGTCACCTTGTTTAATTATTTGGTTGTCAAATGTTAAATTTGTGTTATTAATTAGAGGTCGGTGTCTAGCAGGACCGATAATCAGCATTTCCGTTTTTTTGGCGTTAAGTTGCAAAAAATTAGCGGACATCCATTGTTTAATTTCATTAAGACACGCCTCCAGCTGACTACAATCCGGCGTGTTGGTCAGCTTTAGGGGCATGTAGAGTTGGGTGTCATCAGCATAACAGTGAAAGCTAACACCGTATTTGCGTATGACGTCACCCTATGATGATTAACCTGTGCGATGACTGTATTATGCTGGTAGTATGTATTTGTACCATGAATTGATTAACGTGGACCCCGACTTAAACAAGTTGAAAAACTTATTCGGGTGTTACCATTTAGTGGTCAATTGTACGGAATATGTACTGAACTGTGCAATCTACTAATAAAAGTATCAATCTATCAATCAAACGTCGTCCTAAGTCAAATAAAAAAAAACCAAATCAACTTTATTTATAAAGCACATTAAAAATGTAGGGCTTCCGGTGGAAGAGGGGTTAGTGCGTCTGCCTCACAATCCGAAGTTCCTGCAGTCCTGGGTTCAAATCCAGGCTCGGGATCTTTCTGTGTGGAGTTTGCATGTTCTCCCCGTGACTGCGTGGGTTCTCTCCGGGTACTCCGGCTTCCTCCCACTTCCAAAGACATGCACCTGGGGATAGGTTGATTGGCAACACTAAATTGGCCCTAGTGTGTGAATGTGAGTGTGAATGTTGTCTGTCTATCTGTGTTGGCCCTGCGATGAGGTGGCGACTTGTCCAGGGTGTACCCCGCCTTCCGCCCGATTGTAGCTGAGATAGGCGCCAGCGCCCCCCGCGACTCCTAAAAGGGAATAAGCGGTAGAAAATGCATGGGATGGGATGGATTAAAAATGTACCACAGGGGTAGCCAAAGTGCTGTACAATGGACAAGTTAAAAGATAATACGAAGACCGAGCAAACAACACAACACAAACAGAACATGATAAAAAATAAATAAATAAAACATAAAAACAGGGGCGCCATTGCAGGATAGATATCACTTAGTGTTAAAAGCCAAGGAATAAAAGTATGTTTTTAAGAGAGATTTAAAAACAGGAAGACAGGAGGCTTGTCTAACACTCAGAGGTAGGTCGTTCCAGAGCTTGGGAGCAGCAGCGGCGAAAGCTCTGTCACCTCTAAGCTTCATCCTTGTGTCCGGGACCGTCAGTAGCAGCTGATCGGCTGATCTTAGGGATGGAGTGGGGCAGTAAGGCTGAAGGAGGTCGGAGAGATATGTTGGTGCCAGGTTGTTTAGACATTTAAAAACAAATAGAAGGAGTTTAAAATTGATTGGATAACGCACAGGGAGCCAGTGAAGGGCCTGGCTAATGTTACATACAGGGCGTTGCAGTAGTCTAAACCATTCCAGATAAAGCCGTGGATTAATTTCTCGAGATCATGTCCTGACAGAAGCGGTTTCACTTTCGCTATTTGGCGTAATTGATAAAAGCTTTTTTGAACGACGCTGCTGATTTGTTTTTCGGATTTAAAATCTGAGTCGAACTTTACCCCCAGGTTTGCGACACAGTCGCTGAGATACGGGGTCAGAGTGCCGAGGTCAACGTTGGGGGAGGGAGAGCGACTTGGAACAAACAACATAACTTTTGTTTTGTCTTCATTTAGGCTCAGGAAGTTAGCTGAAAGCCAGGCTTTGATGTCGTGCAGGCAGTCAAGGAGACGTTGAACTGTGTTGTTTCATTCATTCAGCGTCCAAGCAGGTTTTTTTTGGGAACAGTGACATCATTGCTAATTTGTTGCCATGGAAATACTTCCCATTTTATTATACACAGTTGGAACAGTGACATCGTTGCTAATTTGTTGCTATGGAAATACTTCCCATTTTATTACATACAGTTGGAACAGTGACATCATTGTTAATTTGTTGCTATGGAAATACTTCACATTTTATTACATACGGTTGGAACAGTGACATCATTGCTAATTTGTTGCTATGGAAATACTTCACATTTTATTACATACGGTTGGAACAGTGACATCATTGCTAATTTGTTGCTATGGAAATACTTCACATTTTATTACATACAGTTGGAACAGTGACATCATTGCTAATTTGTTGCCATGGAAATACTTCCCATTTTATTACATACAGTTGGAACAGTGACATCATTGTTAATTTGTTGCTATGGAAATACTTCCCATTTTATTCCATACAGTTGGAACAGTGACATCATTGCTAATTTGTTGCTATGGAAATACTTCCCATTTTATTCCATACAGTTGGAACAGTGACATCGTTGCTAATTTGTTGCTATGGAAATACTTCCCATTTTATTACATACAGTTGGAACAGTGACATCATTGCTAATAAGTTGCTATGGAAATACTTCCCATTTTATTCCATACAGTTGGAACAGTGACATCATTGCTAATTTGTTGCTATGGAAATACTTCCCATTTTATTCCATACAGTTGGAACAGTGACATCATTGCTAATTTGTTGCTATGGAAATACTTCCCATTTTATTCCATACAGTTGGAACAGTGACATCATTGCTAATTTGTTGCTATGGAAAGACTTCCCATTTTATTACATACAGTTGGAACAGTGACATCATTGCTAATTTGTTGCTATGGAAATACTTCCCATTTTATTCCATACAGTTGGAACAGTGACATCATTGCTAATTTGTTGCTATGGAAATACTTCACATTTTATTACATACGGTTGGAACAGTGACATCATTGCTAATTTGTTGCCATGGAAATACTTCACGTTTTATTACATACAGTTGGAACAGTGACATCATTACTAATTTGTTGCTATGGAAATACTTCACATTTTATTCCATACAGTTGGAACAGTGACATCATTGCTAATTTGTTGCTATGGAAATACTTCACATTTTATTACATACAGTTGGAACAGTGACATCATTGCTAGTGTGTTGCTATGGAAATACTTCCCATTGTATTACATACAGTTGGAACAGTGACATCATTGCTAATTTGTTGCTATGGAAATACTTCACATTTTATTACATACAGTTAGAACAGTGACATCATTGCTAATTTGTTGCTATGGAAATACTTCACATTTTATTACATACAGTTGGAACAGTGACATCATTGCTAATTTGTTGCTATGGAAATACTTCCCATTTTATTACATACCGTTGGAACAGTGACATCATTGCTAATTTGTTGCTATGGAAATACTTCCCATTTTATTACATACAGTTGGAACAGTGACATCATTGCTAATTTGTTGCTATGGAAATACTTCCCATTTTATTACATACAGTTGGAACAGTGACATCATTGCTAATTTGTTGCTATGGAAATACTTCCCGTTTTATTACATATAGTTGGAACAGTGACATCATTGCTAATTTGTTGCTATGGAAATACTTCACATTTTATTACATACAGTTGGAACAGTGACATCATTGCTAATTTGTTGCTATGGAAATACTTCCCATTTTATTACATACAGTTGGAACAGTGACATCATTGCTAATTTGTTGCTATGGAAATACTTCCCATTTTATTACATACAGTTGGAACAGTGACATCATTGCTAATTTGTTGCTATGGAAATACTTCCCATTTTATTACATACAGTTGGAGCAGTGACATCATTGCTGATATGTTGCTATGGAAATACTTCCCATTTTATTACATACAGTTGGAACAGTGACATCATTGCTAATTTGTTGCTATGGAAATACTTCCCATTTTATTCCATACAGTTGGAACAGTGACATCATTGCTAATTTGTTGCTATGGAAATACTTCCCATTTTAATCCATACAGTTGGAACAGTGACATCATTGCTAATTTGTTGCTATGGAAATACTTCCCATTTTATTACATACAGTTGGAACAGTGACATCATTGCTAATTTGTTGCTATGGAAATACCTCCCATTTTATTACATATAGTTGGAACAGTGACATCATTGTTAATTTGTTGCTATGGAAATACTTCCCATTTTATTCCATACAGTTGGAACAGTGACATCATTGCTGATATGTTGCTATGGAAATACTTCCCATTTTATTCCATACAGTTGGAACGGTGACATCATTGCTAATTTGTTGCCATGGAAATACTTCACATTTTATTACATACAGTTGGAACAGTGACATCATTGCTAAATTGTTGCTATGGAAATACTTCCTATTTTATTCCATACAGTTGGAACAGTGACATCATTGCTAATTTGTTGCTATGGAAATACTTCCCATTTTATTCCATACAGTTGGAACAGTGACATCATTGCTGATATGTTGCTATGGAAATACTTCCCATTTTATTCCATACAGTTGGAACAGTGACATCATTGCTAATTTGTTGCTATGGAAATACTTCCCATTTTATTACATACAGTTGGAACAGTGACATCATTGTTAATAAGTTGCTATGGAAATACTTCATGTTTTATTCCATACAGTTGGAACAGTGACATCATTGCTAATTTGTTGCTATGGAAATACTTCCCATTTTATTACATACAGTTGGAACAGTGACATCATTGCTAATTTGTTGCTATGGAAATACTTCCCATTTTATTACATACAGTTGGAACAGTGACATCATTGCTAATAAGTTGCTATGGAAATACTTCATGTTTTATTCCATACAGTTGGAACAGTGACATCATTGCTAATTTGTTGCTATGGAAATACTTCCCATTTTATTACATACAGTTGGAACAGTGACATCATTGCTAATTTGTTGCTATGGAAATACTTCCCATTTTATTACATACAGTTGGAACAGTGACATCATTGTTAATTTGTTGCTATGGAAATACTTCCCATTTTATTCCATACAGTTGGAACAGTGACATCATTGCTAATTTGTTGCTATGGAAATACTTCCCATTTTATTACATACACTTGGAACAGTGACATCATTGCTAATTTGTTGCTATGGAAATACGTCACATTTTGTTACATACAGTTGGAACAGTGACATCATTGCTAATTTGTTGCTATGGAAATACTTCCCATTTTATTACATACAGTTGGAACAGTGACATCGTTGCTAATTTGTTGCTATGGAAATACTTCCCATTTTATTACATACAGTTGGAACAGTGACATCATTGCTAATTTGTTGCTATGGAAATACTTCCCATTTTATTCCATACAGTTGGAACAGTGACATCATTGTTAATTTGTTGCTATGGAAATACTTCCCATTTTATTCCATACAGTTGGAACGGTGACATCGTTGCTAATTTGTTGCTATGGAAATACTTCCCATTTTATTCCATACAGTTGGAACAGTGACATCATTGCTAATTTGTTGCTATGGAAATACTTCCCATTTTATTCCATACAGTTGGAACGGTGACATCGTTGCTAATTTGTTGCTATGGAAATACTTCCCATTTTATTCCATACAGTTGGAACAGTGACATCATTGCTAATTTGTTGCTATGGAAGTACTTCCCATTTTATTCCATACAGTTGGAACAGTGACATCATTGCTAATTTGTTGCTATGGAAATACTTCCCATTTTATTCCATACAGTTGGAACAGTGACATCATTGCTAATTTGTTGCTATGGAAATACTTCCCATTTTATTCCATACAGTTGGAACAGTGACATCATTGCTAATTTGTTGCTATGGAAATACTTCCCATTTTATTACATACAGTTGGAACAGTGACATCATTGCTAATTTGTTGCTATGGAAATACTTTCCATTTTATTACATACAGTTGGAACAGTGACATCGTTGCTAATTTGTTGCTATGGAAATACTTCCCATTTTATTACATACAGTTGGAACAGTGACATCATTGCTAATTTGTTGCTATGGAAATACTTCCCATTTTATTACATACAGTTGGAACAGTGACATCGTTGCTAATTTGTTGCTATGGAAATACTTCCCATTTTATTACATACAGTTGGAACAGTGACATCATTGCTAATTTGTTGCTATGGAAATACTTCCCATTTTATTACATACAGTTGGAACAGTGACATCATTGCTAATTTGTTGCTATGGAAATACTTCCCATTTTATTCCATACAGTTGGAACAGTGACATCATTGCTAATTTGTTGCTATGGAAATACTTCTCATTTTATTACATACAGTTGGAACAGTGACATCATTGCTAATTTGTTGCTATGGAAATACTTCCCATTTTATTCCATACAGTTGGAAGAGTGACATCATTGCTAATTTGTTGCTATGGAAATACTTCCCATTTTATTACATACAGTTGGAACAGTGACATCATTGCTAATTTGTTGCTATGGAAATACTTCCCATTTTATTCGATACAGTTGGAACAGTGACATCGTTGCTAATTTGTTGCTATGGAAATACTTCCCATTTTATTACATACAGTTGGAACAGTGACATCATTGCTAATTTGTTGCTATGGAAATACTTCCCATTTTATTACATACAGTTGGAACAGTGACATCATTGCTAATTTGTTGCCATGGAAATACTTCCCATTTTATTACATACAGTTGGAACAGTGACATCATTGCTAATTTGTTGCTATGGAAATACTTCCCATTTTATTACATACAGTTGGAACAGTGACATTGTTGCTAATTTGTTGCTATGGAAATACTTCCCATTTTATTACATACAGTTGGAACAGTGACATCATTGTTAATTTGTTGCTATGGAAATACGTCACATTTTATTCCATACAGTTGGAACAGTGACATCATTGCTAATTTGTTGCTATGGAAATACTTCACGTTTTATTACATACAGTTGGAACAGTGACATCATTGCTAATTTGTTGCTATGGAAATACTTCCCATTTTATTACATACAGTTGGAACATTTGCTAATTTGTTGCCATGGAAATACTTCACATTTTATTCCATACAGTTGGAACAGTGACATCGTTGCTAATTTGTTGCTATGGAAATACTTCCCATTTTATTACATACAGTTGGAACAGTGACATCGTTGCTAATTTGTTGCTATGGAAATACTTCCCATTTTATTCCATACAGTTGGAACAGTGACATCATTGTTAATTTGTTGCTATGGAAATACTTCCCATTTTATTCCATACAGTTGGAACAGTGACATCATTGCTAATTTGTTGCTATGGAAATACTTCCCATTTTATTACATACAGTTGGAACAGTGACATCATTGCTAATTTGTTGCTATGGAAATACTTCCCATTTTATTACATACAGTTGGAACAGTGACATCGTTGCTAATTTGTTGCTATGGAAATACTTCCCATTTTATTCCATACAGTTGGAACAGTGACATCATTGTTAATTTGTTGCTATGGAAATACTTCACATTTTATTCCATACAGTTGGAACAGTGACATCATTGCTAATTTGTTGCTATGGAAATACTTCCCATTTTATTACATACAGTTGGAACAGTGACATCATTGCTGATTTGTTGCTATGGAAATACTTCACATTTTATTACATACAGTTGGAACAGTGACATCATTGCTAGTGTGTTGCTATGGAAATACTTCCCATTTTATTACATACAGTTGGAACAGTGACATCGTTGCTAATTTGTTGCTATGGAAATACTTCCCATTTTATTCCATACAGTTGGAACAGTGACATCATTGTTAATTTGTTGCTATGGAAATACTTCACATTTTATTCCATACAGTTGGAACAGTGACATCATTGCTAATTTGTTGCTATGGAAATACTTCCCATTTTATTACATACAGTTGGAACAGTGACATCATTGCTAATTTGTTGCTATGGAAATACTTCCCATTTTATTACATACAGTTGGAACAGTGACATCGTTGCTAATTTGTTGCTATGGAAATACTTCCCATTTTATTCCATACAGTTGGAACAGTGACATCATTGTTAATTTGTTGCTATGGAAATACTTCACATTTTATTCCATACAGTTGGAACAGTGACATCATTGCTAATTTGTTGCTATGGAAATACTTCCCATTTTATTACATACAGTTGGAACAGTGACATCATTGCTGATTTGTTGCTATGGAAATACTTCACATTTTATTACATACAGTTGGAACAGTGACATCATTGCCAATTTGTTGCTATGGAAATACTTCCCATTTTATTACATACAGTTGGAACAGTGACATCATTGCTAGTGTGTTGCTATGGAAATACTTCACATTTTATTACATACAGTTGGAACAGTGACATCATTGCTAATTTTTTGCTATGGAAATACTTCCCATTTTATTACATACAGTTGGAACAGTGACATCATTGTTAATTTGTTGCTTTGGAAATACTTCCCATTTTATTTCATACAGTTGGAACAGTGACATCATTGCTAATTTGTTGCTATGGAAATACTTCCCATTTTATTACATACAGTTGGAACAGTGACATCATTGCTAATTTGTTGCTATGGAAATACTTCCCATTTTATTACATACAGTTGGAACAGTGACATCATTGCTAATTTGTTGCTATGGAAATACTTCCCATTTTATTACATACAGTTGGAACAGTGACATCATTGCTGATTTGTTGCTATGGAAATACTTCACATTTTATTACATACAGTTGGAACAGTGACATCATTGCCAATTTGTTGCTATGGAAATACTTCCCATTTTATTACATACAGTTGGAACAGTGACATCGTTGCTAATTTGTTGCTATGGAAATACTTCACATTTTATTACATACAGTTGGAACAGTGACATCATTGCTAATTTTTTGCTATGGAAATACTTCCCATTTTATTACATACAGTTGGAACAGTGACATCATTGTTAATTTGTTGCTTTGGAAATACTTCCCATTTTATTTCATACAGTTGGAACAGTGACATCATTGCTAATTTGTTGCTATGGAAATACTTCCCATTTTATTCCATACAGTTGGAACAGTGACATCATTGCTAATTTGTTGCTATGGAAATACTTCCCATTTTATTACATACAGTTGGAACAGTGACATCATTGCTAATTTGTTGCTATGGAAATACTTCCCATTTTATTACATACAGTTGGAACAGTGACATCATTGCTAATTTGTTGCTATGGAAATACTTCCCATTTTATTCCATACAGTTGGAACAGTGACATCATTGCTGATTTGTTGCTATGGAAATACTTCACATTTTATTACATACAGTTGGAACAGTGACATCATTGCTAATTTGTTGCTATGGAAATACTTCCCATTTTATTACATACAGTTGGAACAGTGACATCATTGCTAATTTGTTGCTATGGAAATACTTTCCATTTTATTACATACAGTTGGAACAGTGACATCGTTGCTAATTTGTTGCTATGGAAATACTTCCCATTTTATTACATACAGTTGGAACAGTGACATCATTGCTAATTTGTTGCTATGGAAATACTTCCCATTTTATTACATACAGTTGGAACAGTGACATCATTGCTAATTTGTTGCTATGGAAATACTTCCCGTTTTATTACATATAGTTGGAACAGTGACATCATTGCTAATTTGTTGCTATGGAAATACTTCACATTTTATTACATACAGTTGGAACAGTGACATCATTGCTAATTTGTTGCTATGGAAATACTTCCCATTTTATTACATACAGTTGGAACAGTGACATCATTGCTAATTTGTTGCTATGGAAATACTTCCCATTTTATTACATACAGTTGGAACAGTGACATCATTGCTAATTTGTTGCTATGGAAATACTTCCCATTTTATTACATACAGTTGGAACAGTGACATCATTGCTGATATGTTGCTATGGAAATACTTCCCATTTTATTACATACAGTTGGAACAGTGACATCATTGCTAATTTGTTGCTATGGAAATACTTCCCATTTTATTCCATACAGTTGGAACAGTGACATCATTGCTAATTTGTTGCTATGGAAATACTTCCCATTTTAATCCATACAGTTGGAACAGTGACATCATTGCTAATTTGTTGCTATGGAAATACTTCCCATTTTATTACATACAGTTGGAACAGTGACATCATTGCTAATTTGTTGCTATGGAAATACCTCCCATTTTATTACATATAGTTGGAACAGTGACATCATTGTTAATTTGTTGCTATGGAAATACTTCCCATTTTATTCCATACAGTTGGAACAGTGACATCATTGCTGATATGTTGCTATGGAAATACTTCCCATTTTATTCCATACAGTTGGAACGGTGACATCATTGCTAATTTGTTGCCATGGAAATACTTCACATTTTATTACATACAGTTGGAACAGTGACATCATTGCTAAATTGTTGCTATGGAAATACTTCCTATTTTATTCCATACAGTTGGAACAGTGACATCATTGCTAATTTGTTGCTATGGAAATACTTCCCATTTTATTCCATACAGTTGGAACAGTGACATCATTGCTGATATGTTGCTATGGAAATACTTCCCATTTTATTCCATACAGTTGGAACAGTGACATCATTGTTAATAAGTTGCTATGGAAATACTTCATGTTTTATTCCATACAGTTGGAACAGTGACATCATTGCTAATTTGTTGCTATGGAAATACTTCCCATTTTATTACATACAGTTGGAACAGTGACATCATTGCTAATTTGTTGCTATGGAAATACTTCCCATTTTATTACATACAGTTGGAACAGTGACATCATTGCTAATTTGTTGCTATGGAAATACTTCCCATTTTATTACATACAGTTGGAACAGTGACATCATTGTTAATTTGTTGCTATGGAAATACTTCCCATTTTATTCCATACAGTTGGAACAGTGACATCATTGCTAATTTGTTGCTATGGAAATACTTCCCATTTTATTACATACACTTGGAACAGTGACATCATTGCTAATTTGTTGCTATGGAAATACGTCACATTTTGTTACATACAGTTGGAACAGTGACATCATTGCTAATTTGTTGCTATGGAAATACTTCCCATTTTATTACATACAGTTGGAACAGTGACATCGTTGCTAATTTGTTGCTATGGAAATACTTCCCATTTTATTACATACAGTTGGAACAGTGACATCATTGCTAATTTGTTGCTATGGAAATACTTCCCATTTTATTCCATACAGTTGGAACAGTGACATCATTGTTAATTTGTTGCTATGGAAATACTTCCCATTTTATTCCATACAGTTGGAACGGTGACATCGTTGCTAATTTGTTGCTATGGAAATACTTCCCATTTTATTCCATACAGTTGGAACAGTGACATCATTGCTAATTTGTTGCTATGGAAGTACTTCCCATTTTATTCCATACAGTTGGAACAGTGACATCATTGCTAATTTGTTGCTATGGAAATACTTCCCATTTTATTCCATACAGTTGGAACAGTGACATCATTGCTAATTTGTTGCTATGGAAATACTTCCCATTTTATTCCATACAGTTGGAACAGTGACATCATTGCTAATTTGTTGCTATGGAAATACTTCCCATTTTATTACATACAGTTGGAACAGTGACATCATTGCTAATTTGTTGCTATGGAAATACTTTCCATTTTATTACATACAGTTGGAACAGTGACATCGTTGCTAATTTGTTGCTATGGAAATACTTCCCATTTTATTACATACAGTTGGAACAGTGACATCATTGCTAATTTGTTGCTATGGAAATACTTCCCATTTTATTACATACAGTTGGAACAGTGACATCGTTGCTAATTTGTTGCTATGGAAATACTTCCCATTTTATTACATACAGTTGGAACAGTGACATCATTGCTAATTTGTTGCTATGGAAATACTTCCCATTTTATTACATACAGTTGGAACAGTGACATCATTGCTAATTTGTTGCTATGGAAATACTTCCCATTTTATTCCATACAGTTGGAACAGTGACATCATTGCTAATTTGTTGCTATGGAAATACTTCTCATTTTATTACATACAGTTGGAACAGTGACATCATTGCTAATTTGTTGCTATGGAAATACTTCCCATTTTATTCCATACAGTTGGAAGAGTGACATCATTGCTAATTTGTTGCTATGGAAATACTTCCCATTTTATTACATACAGTTGGAACAGTGACATCATTGCTAATTTGTTGCTATGGAAATACTTCCCATTTTATTCGATACAGTTGGAACAGTGACATCGTTGCTAATTTGTTGCTATGGAAATACTTCCCATTTTATTACATACAGTTGGAACAGTGACATCATTGCTAATTTGTTGCTATGGAAATACTTCCCATTTTATTACATACAGTTGGAACAGTGACATCATTGCTAATTTGTTGCCATGGAAATACTTCCCATTTTATTACATACAGTTGGAACAGTGACATCATTGTTAATTTGTTGCTATGGAAATACGTCACATTTTATTCCATACAGTTGGAACAGTGACATCATTGCTAATTTGTTGCTATGGAAATACTTCACGTTTTATTACATACAGTTGGAACAGTGACATCATTGCTAATTTGTTGCTATGGAAATACTTCCCATTTTATTACATACAGTTGGAACATTTGCTAATTTGTTGCCATGGAAATACTTCACATTTTATTCCATACAGTTGGAACAGTGACATCGTTGCTAATTTGTTGCTATGGAAATACTTCCCATTTTATTACATACAGTTGGAACAGTGACATCGTTGCTAATTTGTTGCTATGGAAATACTTCCCATTTTATTCCATACAGTTGGAACAGTGACATCATTGTTAATTTGTTGCTATGGAAATACTTCCCATTTTATTCCATACAGTTGGAACAGTGACATCATTGCTAATTTGTTGCTATGGAAATACTTCCCATTTTATTCCATACAGTTGGAACAGTGACATCGTTGCTAATTTGTTGCTATGGAAATACTTCACATTTTATTACATACAGTTGGAACAGTGACATCATTGTTAATTTGTTGCTATGGAAATACTTCCCATTTTATTCCATACAGTTGGAACAGTTACATCGTTGCTAATTTGTTGCTATGGAAATACTTCCCATTTTATTACATACAGTTGGAACAGTGAGATCATTGCTAATTTGTTGCTATGGAAATACTTCCCACTTTATTACATACAGTTGGAACAGTGACATCATTGCTAATTTGTTGCTATGGAAATACTTCACATTTTATTACATACAGTTGGAACAGTGACATCATTGCTAATTTGTTGCTATGGAAATACTTCCCATTTTATTACATACAGTTGGAACAGTGACATCATTGCTAATTTGTTGCTATGGAAATACTTCCCATTTTATTACATACAGTTGGAACAGTGACGTCATTGCTAATTTGTTGCTATGGAAATACTTCCCATTTTATTCGATACAGTTGGAACAGTGACATCATTGCTAATTTGTTTGCTATGGAAATACTTCACATTTTATTCCATACAGTTGGAACAGTGACATCATTGCTCATTTGTTGCTATGGAAATACTTCACATTTTATTACATACAGTTGGAACAGTGACATCATTGCTAATTTGTTGCTATGGAAATACTTCCCATTTTATTCCATACAGTTGGAACAGTGACATCATTGCTGATATGTTGCTATGGAAATACTTCACATTTTATTACATACAGTTGGAACAGTGACATCATTGCTAATTTGTTGCTATGGAAATACTTCCCATTTTATTACATACAGTTGGAACAGTGACATCATTGCTCATTTGTTGCTATGGAAATACTTCACATTTTATTACATACAGTTGGAACAGTGACATCATTGCTCATTTGTTGCTATGGAAATACTTCCCATTTTATTACATACAGTTGGAACAGTGACATCATTGCTCATTTGTTGCTATGGAAATACTTCCCATTTTATTCCATACAGTTGGAACAGTGACATCATTGCTGATATGTTGCTATGGAAATACTTCACATTTTATTACATACAGTTGGAACAGTGACATCATTGCTGATATGTTGCTATGGAAATACTTCACATTTTATTACATACAGTTGGAACAGTGACATCATTGCTAATTTGTTGCTATGGAAATACTTCCCATTTTATTCCATACAGTTGGAACAGTGACATCATTGCTGATATGTTGCTATGGAAATACTTCACATTTTATTACATACAGTTGGAACAGTGACATCATTGCTAATTTGTTGCTATGGAAATACTTCCCATTTTATTACATACAGTTGGAACAGTGACATCATTGCTCATTTGTTGCTATGGAAATACTTCACATTTTATTACATACAGTTGGAACAGTGACATCATTGCTCATTTGTTGCTATGGAAATACTTCCCATTTTATTACATACAGTTGGAACAGTGACATCATTGCTCATTTGTTGCTATGGAAATACTTCCCATTTTATTCCATACAGTTGGAACAGTGACATCATTGCTCATTTGTTGCTATGGAAATACTTCCCATTTTATTACATACAGTTGGAACAGTGACATCATTGCTAATTTGTTGCTATGGAAATACTTCCCATTTTATTACATACAGTTGGAACAGTGACATCATTGCTCATTTGTTGCTATGGAAATACTTCACATTTTATTACATACAGTTGGAACAGTGACATCATTGCTCATTTGTTGCTATGGAAATACTTCCCATTTTATTACATACAGTTGGAACAGTGACATCATTGCTCATTTGTTGCTATGGAAATACTTCCCATTTTATTCCATACAGTTGGAACAGTGACATCATTGCTGATATGTTGCTATGGAAATACTTCACATTTTATTACATACAGTTGGAACAGTGACATCATTGCTGATATGTTGCTATGGAAATACTTCACATTTTATTACATACAGTTGGAACAGTGACATCATTGCTAATTTGTTGCTATGGAAATACTTCCCATTTTATTCCATACAGTTGGAACAGTGACATCATTGCTGATATGTTGCTATGGAAATACTTCACATTTTATTACATACAGTTGGAACAGTGACATCATTGCTAATTTGTTGCTATGGAAATACTTCCCATTTTATTACATACAGTTGGAACAGTGACATCATTGCTCATTTGTTGCTATGGAAATACTTCACATTTTATTACATACAGTTGGAACAGTGACATCATTGCTCATTTGTTGCTATGGAAATACTTCCCATTTTATTACATACAGTTGGAACAGTGACATCATTGTTAATTTGTTGCTATGGAAATACTTCCCATTTTATTACATACAGTTGGAACAGTGACATCATTGCTCATTTGTTGCTATGGAAATACTTCCCATTTTATTACATACAGTTGGAACAGTGACATCATTGCTCATTTGTTGCTATGGAAATACTTCCCATTTTATTACATACAGTTGGAACAGTGACATCATTGCTCATTTGTTGCTATGGAAATACTTCCCATTTTATTACATACAGTTGGAACAGTGACATCATTGCTAATTTGTTGCTATGGAAATACTTCCCATTTTATTACATACAGTTGGAACAGTGACATCATTGCTAATTTGTTGCTATGGAAATACTTCCCATTTTATTACATACAGTTGGAACAGTGACATCATTGCTGATTTGTTGCTATGGAAATACTTCACATTTTATTACATACAGTTGGAACAGTGACATCATTGCTAATTTGTTGCTATGGAAATACGTCACATTTTATTCCATACAGTTGGAACAGTGACATCATTGCTAATTTGTTGCTATGGAAATACTTCACGTTTTATTACATACAGTTGGAACAGTGACATCATTGCTAATTTGTTGCTATGGAAATACTTCCCATTTTATTACATACAGTTGGAACAGTGACATCATTGTTAATTTGTTGCTATGGAAATACTTCCCATTTTATTCCATACAGTTGGAACAGTGACATCATTGCTAATTTGTTGCTATGGAAATACTTCCCATTTTATTACATACAGTTGGAACAGTGACATCATTGCTAATTTGTTGCTATGGAAATACTTCCCATTTTATTACATACAGTTGGAACAGTGACATCGTTGCTAATTTGTTGCTATGGAAATACTTCCCATTTTATTCCATACAGTTGGAACAGTGACATCATTGTTAATTTGTTGCTATGGAAATACTTCACATTTTATTCCATACAGTTGGAACAGTGACATCATTGCTAATTTGTTGCTATGGAAATACTTCCCATTTTATTACATACAGTTGGAACAGTGACATCATTGCTGATTTGTTGCTATGGAAATACTTCACATTTTATTACATACAGTTGGAACAGTGACATCATTGCTAGTGTGTTGCTATGGAAATACTTCCCATTTTATTACATACAGTTGGAACAGTGACATCGTTGCTAATTTGTTGCTATGGAAATACTTCCCATTTTATTCCATACAGTTGGAACAGTGACATCATTGTTAATTTGTTGCTATGGAAATACTTCACATTTTATTCCATACAGTTGGAACAGTGACATCATTGCTAATTTGTTGCTATGGAAATACTTCCCATTTTATTACATACAGTTGGAACAGTGACATCATTGCTAATTTGTTGCTATGGAAATACTTCCCATTTTATTACATACAGTTGGAACAGTGACATCGTTGCTAATTTGTTGCTATGGAAATACTTCCCATTTTATTCCATACAGTTGGAACAGTGACATCATTGTTAATTTGTTGCTATGGAAATACTTCACATTTTATTCCATACAGTTGGAACAGTGACATCATTGCTAATTTGTTGCTATGGAAATACTTCCCATTTTATTACATACAGTTGGAACAGTGACATCATTGCTGATTTGTTGCTATGGAAATACTTCACATTTTATTACATACAGTTGGAACAGTGACATCATTGCCAATTTGTTGCTATGGAAATACTTCCCATTTTATTACATACAGTTGGAACAGTGACATCATTGCTGATTTGTTGCTATGGAAATACTTCACATTTTATTACATACAGTTGGAACAGTGACATCATTGCCAATTTGTTGCTATGGAAATACTTCCCATTTTATTACATACAGTTGGAACAGTGACATCGTTGCTAATTTGTTGCTATGGAAATACTTCACATTTTATTACATACAGTTGGAACAGTGACATCATTGCTAATTTTTTGCTATGGAAATACTTCCCATTTTATTACATACAGTTGGAACAGTGACATCATTGTTAATTTGTTGCTTTGGAAATACTTCCCATTTTATTTCATACAGTTGGAACAGTGACATCATTGCTAATTTGTTGCTATGGAAATACTTCCCATTTTATTCCATACAGTTGGAACAGTGACATCATTGCTAATTTGTTGCTATGGAAATACTTCCCATTTTATTACATACAGTTGGAACAGTGACATCATTGCTAATTTGTTGCTATGGAAATACTTCCCATTTTATTACATACAGTTGGAACAGTGACATCATTGCTAATTTGTTGCTATGGAAATACTTCCCATTTTATTCCATACAGTTGGAACAGTGACATCATTGCTAATTTGTTGCTATGGAAATACTTCCCATTTTATTACATACAGTGTACATTTGATGCTTTGCTGTGTTCCCCAAGACATGCAGCACCATAACTTTTGAGCACAGGATACAAGCGAGCGGCTCACATTTCCTCTTTAGCCATGAAGTGGGATTCCCCAAAGATGTCCTGGTGTTTGTGGTCACTTGTCCTCGGGTGTTTGCGAGTTCAAATTAAACTCAGCGGGGTGAAAAGGAGACCTGAGGTGCTTGCAGTCAGTTGTCCTTGGGTTGGGGGTTTGAGTTTGACTGTTTGTCTTCGCACATCTGGCCACAAGGGTCACTTCCG
Organism: Nerophis ophidion; assembly: GCF_033978795.1. Taxonomy (NCBI): domain Eukaryota; kingdom Metazoa; phylum Chordata; class Actinopteri; order Syngnathiformes; family Syngnathidae; genus Nerophis; species Nerophis ophidion. Next base: position 4,207,710 of record NC_084615.1, read on the forward strand.
ACCCCAATTAGGATTTCCTGAGACTCAATAAAGGAGATTATTGGCCTGCAAAAAAACACCCGCTCAGACTCTCCCACCCTCGGCCGCCTTCCTGCCCCCCGGCCGCTACGGTCATTACGAGACACAAACAGTTGCACTTCACTAGCGGTTCACAATGACAGCCCCGCTCTCTCTCACTTTTTCGATGCCTGAATTCAAAAATGTTTTAAACGATGTCACTGAAGCATCGCCGCGACTACATGACAAGAGCGGCGGTTTTGGAGGCACAAAGCCCCCTGAAGCAAACGGGTCTGAGTTGGATCGGGGGTCCGGAGAGGCTGCTTGTGTGGCAAGAGTGATCACACAGTTAATATTCAAAGGCCCCCCGGGTGTGTTGTAAAGAAGCCCACTAAATAGAAGTTGACAAAGCGCATCGTGCAAATAAAGGCTTCTCCCTAAGTAGGCTGAGTATGTAGCGCAAAGCCTAGTGAACAGCCGGGCTTTGCTGGGGTGGTCATGTATGGAGTCCATAGTGAGTTATTAAAGCAGGGACTCCTCCTCTCTCAACCCACAGCCTCAAAATAATGACTGTGCATGAATTCTTTACCTTTAAAGTGCAGCAAATAGCTTTCATTTCCTCCAACCTATGCCCCTGTTTGATGATTCCAGGCATCTACGTGCTTCACGTTGAGTAAAACCGTGCAAAATCCGCTTTTGCATCGCACACACTCATAGTTACTTCAACCATCTAAAACCCAATTATTCCCCCACGCTTTCCCATGCCAACCGGTGATGTCACCCACAGAGGGAGACAGTGGGAATATTGGCTCGGTGCCTTAGCTCGCAGAAGAAGGGGGGACTTTTTAGGGTCCGCCCTGCCAATGGCAAAGGACTCCATGTCCTTTGCCATGGCAAGGACCCTATTGAATCTGCTGCGTTTTATTATTATTATTAGGGTCCGCCCTGCCATGGCAAGGACCCTATTGAATCTGCTGCGTTTATTATTATTATTATTATTATTCCGCCGCCTCTTTGAACCTTAATTTGACCCACTGACCATGCTCCAAAACTCACCAAATTTCACACACTCATCAGAACTGGCGAAAATTGCCATCTAATAAAAAAACCTCTATGTAGGTCTGACTTAGACCTACATTTCCAATAAACACTTCTATAACTAAAATCAACAGGAAGTTGGCAAAAACCCCTTCAAAACAAATTTTTCGCAAAATATGCCTTTTTTGCCTCTTTGAACTGAAATTTGACCCCCTTAAAATGCTTCAAATTGCAAGTTAAAGCTATACAATGCCAAGCGAAAGCCATTTATCAACAACATCCAGAAACGCAAATCTACAATTTGACCCCCTTAACATGCTTCAAAACTCACCAAATTTTACACACACATCAGGACTGGTGAAATTTGCCATCCAATTAAAAAACCAAACCCCAAAAATGAAAATTGTGCTCTAGCGCCCACTAGGAAAATAAACTGATAAAACTGCTTGTAAATTCTGTTAGGAATGTCGTAGAGTGATGAAACGAAAACTTCTATGGAGGTCTGACTAAGATCGGGACTCGGCACACGGCGGCGGCGGCGGCCAACGGCGGACCCGACCAACGCTGCTTGCAGCTTTAATTATTATTATTATTCCGCCGCCTCTTTGAACCTTAATTTGACCCACTGACCATGCTCCAAAACTCACCAAATTTCACACACTCATCAGAACTGGCAAAAATTGCCATCTAATAAAAAAACCAAACCCGAAAAATGAAAAATGCGCTCTAGCGCCCCCTACGAAAATCAAAAAACAGATTGCTCGTAACTTCCGTTAGGAATGTCGTAGAGACATGGAACAAGAACCTCTGTGTAGGTCTGACTTAGACCTACTTTTCCAATAAAAACCTCCTATACCTAAAATCAACAGAAATTTTGCAAAAACTCATTCTAAGCTAAATTTTCGCCAAAAAACGCTATTTTTGCCTCTTTGAGCTGCAATTTGACCCCCTTAACCCCAAAAATGAAAATTGCGCGCTAGCGCCCCCTAGTAAGAGACAAAACACAGACTGCTTGTAACTTCCGTTAGGAATGTCGTAGAGACATGAAACAAAAACTTCTGTGTAGGTCTGACTTAGACCTACATTTCCAATAAAAAACGTCTATACCCAAAATCAACAGAAATTTTGCAAAAACTCATTCAAAGCAACATTTACGCAAAAAATGCTATTTTTGCCTCTTTGAGCTGTAATTTGACCCCTTTAAAATGCTTCAAAACTCACCAAACTTGGCACACACATCAGGACTGGCAGAAATTGCGATCTAGTGAAAAAACCAAACCTTAAACTCAAAATTGCGCTCTATTGCAATTTTAGAAAAAAACACAGAAAAACTGCTCCTAGGAAGAGGAAACGGATAAAACTGCTTGTAACTTCTGGTAGGAACGTCGGACAGACATGAAACAAAAACCTCTATGTAGGTCTCACTTAGACCTACATTTTGATAGGTGGCATCTTTCAGTTAAAATCAACAGGAAGTTGGCAATTACCCCTTCAAAATAAAAGTTTTGTAAAAAGCCGTCACCTTTTTCCAGACAAAACTGCTTGTAACTTCTGTTAGGAATGTCGTAGAGACATGAAACAAAGACCTCTATGTTGGTCTGACTAAGACCAGGGCTTCAGTCGCGGGGACAGCAGCCGAAGCGGAGCGGCCAACGGCGGACCCGACCAACGCTGCTTGCAGCTTTAATTTTTATTTGTTCCTTCAACAAAACACTTTGATGCATCCATGATGCATGAAAGTCAAAGCGCAAAATAACTATTTAAACAATCCGATATATTCATTTCATTCAAAACACAATTAGGAAGCCCGAACTTAGATGGATGTAACACTATTTTATATTCAAACGAAGCAAGGGGTTTTGGCTGGGGGTCTTGCATTGGGGTCACAGGGGTTAACTCGGCCGTTCCGCTTCAGTTTTGCCTTGCATTTTTGCATTGCACTACTCCTGCAGCTCTGGTTTATAGGATACAGTTAAGGGCATAGTCAAAACACACAAGACACAGAAGGACCGAAGGGACTCCCTCTGGCATCCCCCTTTGCAGCTCCTCAACTCATTCACTCATTTCCACATGCATTCACAAGGACCCTATTGAATCTGCTGCGTTTATTATTATTATTATTATTATTCCGCCGCCTCTTTGAACCTTAATTTGACCCACTGACCATGCTCCAAAACTCACCAAATTTCACACACTCATCAGAACTGGCGAAAATTGCCATCTAATAAAAAAACCAAACCCGAAAAATGAAAAATGCGCTCTAGCGCCCCCTACGAAAATCAAAAAACAGATTGCTCGTAACTTCCGTTAGGAATGTCGTAGAGACATGGAACAAAAACCTCTGTGTAGGTCTGACTTAGACCTACTTTTCCAATAAAAACCTCCTATACCTAAAATCAACAGAAATTTTGCAAAAACTCATTCTAAGCTAAATTTTCGCCAAAAAACGCTATTTTTGCCTCTTTGAGCTGCAATTTGACCCCCTTAACCCCAAAAATGAAAATTGCGCGCTAGCGCCCCCTAGTAAGAGACAAAACACAGACTGCTTGTAACTTCCGTTAGGAATGTCGTAGAGACATGAAACAAAAACTTCTGTGTAGGTCTGACTTAGACCTACATTTCCAATAAAAAACGTCTATACCCAAAATCAACAGAAATTTTGCAAAAACTCATTCAAAGCAACATTTACGCAAAAAATGCTATTTTTGCCTCTTTGAGCTGTAATTTGACCCCTTTAAAATGCTTCAAAACTCACCAAACTTGGCACACACATCAGGACTGGCAGAAATTGCGATCTAGTGAAAAAACCAAACCTTAAAACTCAAAATTGCGCTCTATTGCAATTTTTGAAAAAAACACAGAAAAACTGCTCCTAGGAAGAGGAAACGGATAAAACTGCTTGTAACTTCTGGTAGGAACGTCGGACAGACATGAAACAAAAACCTCTATGTAGGTCTCACTTAGACCTACATTTTGATAGGTGGCATCTTTCAGTTAAAATCAACAGGAAGTTGGCAATTACCCCTTCAAAATAAAAGTTTTGTAAAAAGCCGTCACCTTTTTCCAGACAAAACTGCTTGTAACTTCTGTTAGGAATGTCGTAGAGACATGAAACAAAGACCTCTATGTTGGTCTGACTAAGACCAGGGCTTCAGTCGCGGGGACAGCAGCCGAAGCGGAGCGGCCAACGGCGGACCCGACCAACGCTGCTTGCAGCTTTAATTTTTATTTGTTCCTTCAACAAAACACTTTGATGCATCCATGATGCATGAAAGTCAGAGCGCAAAATAACTATTTAAACAATCCGATATACTCATTTCATTCAAAACACAATTAGGAAGCCCGAACTTAGATGGATGTAACACTATTTTATATTTAAATGAAGCAAGAGGTTTTGGCTGGGGGTCTTGCATTGGGGTCACAGGGGTTAACTCGGCCGTTCCGCTTCAGTTTTGCCTTGCATTTTTGCATTGCACTACTCCTGCAGCTCTGGTTTATAGGATACAGTTAAAGGCATAGTCAAAACACACAAGACACAGAAGGACCGAGGGGACTCCCTCTGGCATCCCCCTTTGCAGCTCCTCAACTCATTCACTCATTTCCACATGCATTCATCCGGCCTGCACTGAAACCTATTCATTCATAGCAAATCGTTGCATAACAATACGGCCCGGCCTTTGCTGAAGCACGGGGATGTTGGTCAAACATGGCACCCTTAGGTCCCCCTACACCAACCATTCCAGATCATGGGTGGCCTGATTTTAACCCAGACGTGAGGGAGCCAATAAACAACCACATACAAACACAAAAACATGGGGAAACAACTACAAATGTGCAGTTCATTCACTAACGATGTAACAACAAAGATCAATTAGAATAATACATTATGTGGGATATAGAGAACATATAAAACCCTTTATTTTTTTAATCAAAAATGTTGAAATTCAACTATTTGGTGCTTTTGCAAACAGCTAAAATTATGTATAAAGCAAACTATAACCTGCTACCAAAGAATGTACAACAATTATTCTCAACAAAATAGGAATAATATAACCTTAGAGGAAAATATAATTGAAAATATTTGTATGCACATACAACACTTAAAGGCCTACTGAAATGAGATTTTCTTATTTAATCAATCAATCAATCAATCAATCAATGTTTATTTATATAGCCCCAAATCACAAATGTCTCAAAGGACTGCACAAATCATTACGACTACAACATCCTCGGAAGAACCCACAAAAGGGCAAGGAAAACTCACACCCAGTGGGCAGGGAGAATTCACATCCAGTGGGACGCCAGTGACAATGCTGACTATGAGAAACCTTGGAGAGGACCTCAGATGTGGGCAACCACCCCCCCCCCTCTAGGGGGCCGAAAGCAATGGATGTCGAGCGGGTCTAACATGATACTGTGAAAGTTCAATCCATAGTGGCTCCAACACAGCCGCGAGAGTTCAGTTCAAAGCGGATCCAAGACAGCAGCGAGAGTCCCGTCCACAGGAGACCATCTCAAGCGGAGGCGGATCAGCAGCGTAGAGATGTCCCCAATCGATACAGGCGAGCGGTCCATCCTGGGTCCCGACGAGGGGGATCCATTTAAACGGGGATAGCAGGTCCATTCTATGTGTCATACTTGATCATTTCACGATATTGCCATATTTTTGCTGAAAGGATTTAGTAGAGAACATCGACGATAAAGTTTGCAACTTTTGGTCGCTAATAAAAAAGCCTTGCCTGTACCAGAAGTAGTAGACGATGTGCGCGTGATGTCACTGGTTGTAGGGATCCTCACATCCTCACATTGTTTATAATAATAGCCACCAGCAGCAGGAGCAATTCGGACCGAGAAAGCGACGATTTCCCCATTTATTTGAGCGAGGATGAAAGATCTGTGGATGAGGAAAGTTAGAGTGAAGCACTAAAAAAAATTTAAAAAAATAAAGAAAGAAAAGGCGACGGCTCCAGCCGGCAGTGGGAGGGATTCAGATGTTATTAGACACCTTTACTAGGATAATTCTGGAAAATCCCTTATCTGCTTATCGAGGGTCACTGGTTCAAATCCCACCTAGAACCAACCTCGTCACGTCCGTTGTGTCCTGAGCAAGACACTTCACCCTTGCTCCTGATGGGTGCTGGTTGGCGCCTTGCATGGCAGCTCCCTCCATCAGTGTGTGAATGTGTGTGTGAATGGGTAAATGTGGAAGTAGTGTCAAAGCGCTTTGAGTACCTTGAAGGTAGAAAAGCGCTATACAAGTACAACCCATTTATTTATTTATTTATTTTAATAGTGTTTTAGTGAGATTATAAAGTCATACCTGAAAGTCGGAGGGCTGCGGTGAACGTCAGTGTCTCTGAGAGAAGCCAATGGAGGAGCCAAGATCACAACTGCCATTCTGACAGCTGCAGGAGAAGGTCGCGTAATTCACTGAAGTCTCCAGTAAGAGCCGACTTAATATCACAATTGGTTGACATGTGGTAGAGAAAACATGTTCGCTTGACCGTTCTGTGTTAAAGCTTCACAACATAGAAAGAAACACAGGCTGTGTTTCGGTTGCTAAAGGCAGCTGCAATCCACCGCTTTCCACCAACAGCATTCTTCTTTGACGTCTCCATTATTAATTGAACAAATTGCAAAAGATTCAGCAACACAGATGTTCAAAATACTGTGTAATTAAGCGATGAAAAGAGACGACTTTTAGCCGTGAGTGGTGCTGGAAGAACATGTCCGCTCCAACCAATAACGTCACAAGCAGGCGTCAACATAAGCGTCATCATTCCGCGACGTTTTCAAGAAGAAATTTAAAATTGTAATTTAGTAAACTAAAAAGGCCGTATTGGCACGTGTTGCAATGTTAATATTTCATCATTGATATATAAACTATCAGACTGCGTGGTCGCTAGTAGTGGCTTTCAGTAGGCCTTTAACGCCTTTAGTATATCCGTATGTGGAATTGAATCATGGAATGCAAAGAAAAACTAATCAACCAAAGCACCACTATGATTAAGTTTAAGAGACGGTTCAAACTACAAGTGTTCACAGAGAACACAGAACACGAATTATGTTGAACATCTTGAACCTTTTTTTCTTTTGAGATAATGATTACCATGAATTGATTAACGTGGACCCCGACTTAAAGGGGAACATTATCACAATTTCAAAAGGGTTAAAAACAATAAAAATCAGTTCCCAGTGGCTTGTTGTATTTTTTGAAATTTTTTTTTTAATTTTACCGGTCCCGTAATATCCCTAAATAAAGCTTTAAAGTGCCTTATTTTCGCTATCTTCGAAACCACTATCCATTTCCCTGTGACGTCATACAGGGCTGCCAATACAAACAACATGGCGGTTAGCACAGCAAGATATAGCGACATTAGCTCGGATTCAGACTCGGATTTCAGCGGCTTAAGCGATTCAACAGATTACGCATGTATTGAAACAGATGGTCGGAGTATGGAGGCAGATAGCGAAAACGAAATTGAAGCTATTGACGCTATTCGGCCATAGCGTGGGTGTACCTAATGAAGTGGCCCATAGCATGGCTGCCTTATTAGCATCGCCGGTAAAATGTGCGGACCAAACGATCAGGACTTCCGCATCTTGTGACACTGGAGCAACTTAAATCCGTCGATTGGTAAGTGTTTGTTTCGCATTATATATGGGTATCTAGTTTCAAATGTACATACAGCTAGTGTAAATAGCATGTTAGCATCGATTAGCGTAGCATGTTAGCATCGATTAGCTGGCAGTCATGCTGCGACCAAATATGTCTGATTAGCACATAAGTCAACAACATCAACAAAACTCACCTTTGTGATTTCGTTGACTTAATGGTTGCAAATGCATCTGCAGGTTATCCATACATCTCTGTGCCATGTCTGTCTTAGCATCGCCGGTCAAATGTGAAGACACTCTGGCACATTCAATGGGGGTCTGGCGGCAGATTTCTTGCCAGTGGTGCAACTTGAATCCCTCCCTGTTAGTGTTGTTACACCCTCCGACAACACACCCACGAGGCATGATGTCTCCAAGGTTCCAAAAAATAGTCGAAAATAACAGAGCTGAGACCCGGTGTTTGTAATGTGAAAATGAAAATGGCGGGTGTGTTATGACGTCATCGCTAAAAGACCGATAAACAGAAAGGCGTTTAATTTGCCAAAATTCACCCATTTAGAGTTCGGAAATTGCTTGAAAAAATACATGGTCTTTTTTCTGCAACATCAAGGTATATATTGACGCTTGCATAGGTTTGGTGATAAAGTTCCCCTTTAAACAAGTTGAAAAACTTATTCGGGTGTTACCATTTAGTGGTCAATTGTACGGAATATGTACTGTACTGTGCAATCTACTAATAAAAGTCTCAATCAATCAATTATTTATGTATTTAATATTTGTTTGCTTACTTATGGTATATCATTTATTTGTTATCTATTTATTTATTCATTGTTCTGTTACAAACAGAGATAAAGGAATTGGGATAAATTTGCTATGGTATGAAAAGGGGTAGGATTAAATAAGCTCAGCTTCTTACTACCTTTTTGGACGTGCTGTAATAAAACAACTGGAAATATGTGATGCATTACATTGTATCAATCAATCAATCAATGTTTACTTATATAGCCCTAAATCACTAGTGTCTCAAAGGGCTGCACAAACCACTACGACATCCTCGGTAGGCCCACATAAGGGCAAGGAAAAACTCACACCCAGTGGGACGTCGGTGACAATGATGACTATGAGAACCTTGGAGAGGAGGAAAGCAATGGATGTCGAGCGGGTCTAACATGATACTGTGAAAGTTCAATCCATAATGGATCCAACACAGTCGCGAGAGTCCAGTCCAAAGTGGATCCAACACAGCAGCGAGAGTCCCGTTCACAGCAGGAAACCATCCCAAGCGGAGGCGGATCAGCAGCGCACGGATGTCCCCAGCCGATACACAGGCGAGCAGTACATGGCCACCGGATCGGACCGGACCCCCTCCACAATGTATCGTATGCATGTTCCAAACAAACTGAAACTGAATTGAACTGAACTGAGCAATAATATTACTATTCTGCATAATCATAAACTTTTGAAATAATTGTATTGTAGTTTTGTTGATAAGAAAGGAACCAGGTTGCCCACTATTTAGCACTGAGTTACTAAGACTAAAGTGAGAGCAACAAGACCAAAAAACAAGCAAGCACAGTTGGCTGTAGTGAAGTGAATTATATTTATATAGCGCTTTTCTCTAGTGACTCAAAGTGCTTTATATAGTGAAACCCAATATGTAAGTTACATTTAAACCAGTGTGGGTGGCACTGGGACTAGGTGGGTAAAGTGTCTTGCCCAAGGACACAACGGCAGTGACTAGGATGGCGGAAGCGGGAATCGAACCTGCAACCCTCAAGTTGCTGGCACGGCCACTCTACCAACCGAGCTATACCGCCCCTGTAGTGAAAGTGTGGCCCAGATCGTCCGGTATAAAAATCATTTTGACTTCTTATTGCAAATGACCAAATCTTAGCATAGTTAGATACCCAAAATCCTAACCCAAAATACTTTTTTAACAGACAAAATATTTCTCAACTGTTGAACCATTTTGCTTGTCATCAGTACAATAAATACTCACATCTAAAATAAATTTACCAGGAAAATAATCAACAAATTCAATGCCAACAGAACAATTAAAAAGGGGACGGTCCAAAATGTGGAAAACAAGTATAATGGCTTGTTTGCTTATCATAAGTAATACTGCTCAGGTTTGAGTAAAAAATACTTTAGATATCAAATTATTGCTAGGAAAAAGGGGACTTTCATCCAAATATCAATCAGTCAATCAATGTTTATTTATATAGGCCCAAATCACAAATGTCTCAAAGGACTGCACAAATCATTACGACTACAACATCCTCGGAAGAACCCACAAAAGGGCAAGGAAAACTCACACCCAGTGGGCAGGGAGAATTCACATCCAGTGGGACGCCAGTGACAATGCTGACTATGAGAAACCTTGGAGAGGACCTCAGATGTGGGCAACCCCCCCCCTAGGGGACCGAAAGCAATGGATGTCGAGCGGGTCTAACATGATACTGTTAAAGTTCAATCCATAGTGGCTCCAACACAGCCGCGAGAGTTCAGTTCAAAGCGGATCCAAGACAGCAGCGAGAGTCCCGTCCACCGGAAACCATCTCAAGCGGATCAGCAGCGTAGAGATGTCCCCAACCGATACAGGCGAGCGGTCCATCCTGGGTCCCGACGAGCGGTCCATCCTGGGTCTCGACTCTGGACAGCCAGTACTTCATCCATGGTCATCGGACCGGACCCCCTCCACAAGGGAGGGGGGGACATAGGAGAAAGAAAAGAAGCGGCAGATCAACTGGTCTAAAAAGGAGGTCTATTTAAAGGCTAGAGTATACAGATGAGTTTTAAATATTAACAATTAATGCATTCAAATTTAGGGCACGTTGTGGGTTCATTAAAAAAACGAAGGTATTACACATTACGTACGGGTGGAATGCCATCTCCGGGTTGGGGAGGAGACCCTGCCCCAAGTGGAGGAGTTCAAGTACCTAGGAGTCTTGTTCACGAGTGAGGGAAGAGTGGATCGTGAGATCGACAGGCGGATCGGTGCGGCGTCTTCAGTAATGCGGACGTTGTACCGATCTGTTGTGGTGAAGAAGGAGCTGAGCCGGAAGGCAAAGCTCTCAATTTACCGGTCGATCTACGTTCCCATCCTCACCTATGGTCATGAGCTTTGGGTCATGACCGAAAGGATAAGATCACGGATACATGCGGCCCAAATGAGTTTCCAGGTCTCTCCCTTAGAGATAGGGTGAGAAGCTCTGTCATCCGGGAGGAACTCAAAGTAAAGCCGCTGCTCCTCCACATGGAGAGGAGCCAGATGAGGTGGTTCGGGCATCTGGTCAGGATGCCACCCGAACGCCTCCCTAGGGAGGTGTTTAGGGCACGTCCAACTATGTCTCCCGGCTGGCCTGGGAACGCCTCGGGATCCCCCGGGAAGAGCTAGACGAAGTGGCTGGGGAGAGGGAAGTCTGGGTTTCCCTGCTTAGGCTGTTGCCCCCGCGACCCGACCTCGGATAAGCGTAAGATGATGGATTGACGGTATTCCACATAACTAGGCTGTGATTTCTGCAGGAAAAGATATAATTGTCCATCCATCCATTTTTCTACCGCTTATTCCCTTTGGGGTCGGGGGGGGGCGTGTTTCACCTAATACAGTAACCTGGTGCATTTGCAAGCGACTACAATTATACACAAAGCAAACTATTACCTGCGACCCGAGAATGTACAACAATTCTTCTCAACAAACGAGGAGAATTATAACCTCAGAGCAGGTGCTGGAGCCTATCTCAGCTGCATTTTGGGCGGAAGGCAGGGTACACCCTGGCCAAGTCGCCACCTCATCGCAGGGCCAACACAGATAGACAGACAACATTCAATTTAGTGTTGCCAACCAACCTATCCCATATGAGTATTATTATGGTGTGTATATTACCTCTTAAGACCCAAGCTGTTTGTTTGCATATATTTTTTATTTGGGCTTGTTGGACCTTAATTAGAATAGAAACTAAAAATCATCTTTTGATAAGATGTACTTAGTCCATAAGTACACAAACGTGTACTTCATGTGTAGTGACATGCTAATTTTTATTTTTACACATTTTTTTTTTTCCAAATTCCATTGTATGTTGTATTCTTCTGACACCACCAGATAGTAGTATACGTGTCCATAATGTTGGCATAAGACTCCAACTCAGTAGTGTACACAATTTTTGGAAGTAAGAGCTAAAATTGATTGATTGATTGAAACTTTTATTAGTAGATTGCACAGTACAGTACATATTCCGTACAATTGACCACTAAATGGTAACACCCCAATAAGTTTTTCGACTTGTTTAAGTCAGGGTCCACGTTAATCAATTCATGGTAAAAGGTGCTGTTTTTTTAAGGTAAGACATATTATCTGGCGTTCTGTTTTGCAATACTATGCAAAGTCAACTTTTCTTATCTTCTGGTTCCTGCTGATCTGTATATGGGATCTGCATAAATACTCAAAAATTGCGAGCCTCCGCCTTTGTAGTCAATGCGGACAACGTAGTCGATAAGCTTCTTGTTTTTCTCCATCTTTCTAATATATCCATCCATCCATCCATCATCTTCCGTTTATCCGAGGTCGGGTCGCGGGGGCAACAGCCTAAGCAGGGAAACCCAGACTTCCCTCTCCCCAGCCACTTCGTCTAGCTCTTCCCGGGGGATCCCGAGGCGTTCCCAGGCCAGCCGGGAGACATAGTCTTCCCAACGTGTCCTGGGTCTTCCCCGTGGCCTCCTACCGGTTGGACGTGCCCTAAACACCTCCCTAGGGAGGCGTTCGGGTGGCATCCTGACCAGATGCCTGAACCACCTTATCTGGCTCCTCTCCATGTGGAGGAGCAGCGGCTTTACTTTGAGTTCCTCCCGGATGGCAGAGCTTCTCACCCTATCTCTAAGGGAGAGACCCAAACTCATTTGGGCCGCTTGTACCCGTGATCTTATCCTTTCGGTCATGACCCAGAGCTCATGACCATAGGTGAGGATGGGAACGTAGATCGACCGGTAAATTGAGAGCTTTGCCTTCCGGCTCAGCTCCTTCTTCACCACAACGGATCGGTGCGCCTTATATATGAAAAAAAGATCGAAAATAGACCATTCATCGGCACTGCGCCTTATAATCCGGTGCACCCTATGGTCCGGAAAATATGGTACTTTAGTGCATGGAAACATAATCACTATAAGCACCATGATGCACGCATTAGACTGCTGCTTTTTTTAGTTAGTCTTTGTGCACATTACCCTATACAATTTACTCAAATAAATAAAAAGTTGAAATGTTGACGCTCTTAACACAAAACTGATACACAGTTTTTATTAGTTTTTTGACAAAATTGACAGTTGTACTGGATATGAAAGTAAAAAAAATATACATTAATATAATATTTACTTTCACAGTCTGTGAAATGGAAAAAGTATGGACACCAGTGCTTTATTAGATACATGGCATAAATATTGCTTAATAAAAAGTTAGTTTAGGCAAAAAAAAAATCATAAAAAATACACTTTAAAAAAAATCTGCAGTATAGGGAAGCCTCAATCAGGCTGTTCCCCTTTTCCCTTCCTTCAATAAGATAACCCTTCTTCCTGTTTCCTGTAGATATTTGGACAAGACTTGACTGTCAGCCTGAGAGTGAACTTCCCCAAACTTGTTGCAAGTTCATATTTCAGTGATTTATAGAGAGAACTAATAGGTTGATGTCGGTCAAATAGACATTTTCTCTGAGGAGATCATGTGTTAAATGGGAACTGCATTTTGTCTTCATGACAGACAAGAAGACAAAAGGTTTTTACATCCTGACATAAAAATGTGCTTGTTCTTGGATGCTAACAATGCCTTTAAGACTATGTTTACACTGCAGGGCCAAAGTGGCACAAATCAGATTTAGATCTGATTTTTTCCAACTGAATGTTTACACTGGAAGTAAAAAAGTGAGTTATATCAGACTTCAGTGTAAATGCGCACAGGCCCCATTGTGGCCCCATTGTGGCCCCATTGTGGCCCCATTGTGGCCCCAATGTGACCTCAACGTTACTTGCATGCTTATTGCGATAAAGTGACAACAAAGGAAATTGCCCGGGAGGAAGTTGCTACTACTACAAAATAAAATAAGAGTCGCAACACCTTAAAATAAGTTTTTTTTATTGTTTTGTTTTACGTGATAGTTATATAATAAAAGTAATATAATGTATGAATGAATGTATAAGGGCTTCACGGTGGCAGAGGGGTTAGTGCGTCTGCCTTACAATACGAAGTTCCTGCAGTCCTGGGTTCAAATCCAGGCTCGGGATCTTTCTGTGTGGAGTTTGCATGTTCTCCCCGTGACTGCGTGGGTTCCCTCCGGGTACTCCGGCTTCCTCCCACTTCCAAAGACATGCACCTGGGGATAGGTTGATTGGCAACACTAAATTGGCCCTAGTGTGTGAATGTTGTCTGTCTATCTGTGTTGGCCATGCGATGAGGTGGTGACTTGTCCAGGGTGTACCCCGCCTTCCACCCGATTGTAGCTGAGATAGGCGCCAGCGCCCCCCGCGACCCCGAAAGGGAATAAGCGGTAGAAAAATGGATGGATGAATGTATAAATTGCATACTTGCAAACCCTCCCGATCTTCCCGGGAGATTTCCGAATTTCAGTACCCCTCCCGAAAATCTTCCGGGCAACTAACCCTAACCCCAACCGCTGCTCAAATGTGTACATATTCTGGTTTATTGTTCCATTTTTGTATCACCCTGTTGTTTAACGTCTTTATTTCCTGTTTAGTCTGTCACCATGGTAGCTCATTAGTTCACCTGCCCCTTATCTACGCACACCTGTTTCTTCTAATCACCTCCCTTATTTAAACCCTTTTTGTTATTCATTCTCGGATCCTAATTTGCCCTCGTGCAACACTGATATCTTGTTTGTCCTTGCTCTCTACCGCTAGCTCTCATGCTACGTTTATTTTATACCTAGCTTTCACGCTAATTGTTTTTATTCTCTTTTGTGCCTACGTGCCAGTTCCATTTTCCTAGTGGTTTATCCTAGCTCTCACGCTACGTTTATTTTATTCCTAGCTTTCACGCTAATTGTTTCGTGTTCTCTTTTGTGCCTACGTGCCAGTTCTATTTTCCTAGTGGTTTATCCTAGCTCTCACGCTACGTTTATTTTATTCCTAGCTTTCACGCTAATTGTTTTGTGTTCTCTTTTGTGCCTACGTGCCAGTTTGTATTTTCCTAGTGGTTTATCCTAGCTCTCACGCTACGTTTATTTTATTCCTAGCTTTCACGCTAATTGTTTTGTGTTCTCTTTTGTGCCTACGTGCCAGTTCTATTTTCCTAGTGGTTTATCCTAGCTCTCACGCTACGTTTATTTTATTCCTAGCTTTCACGCTAATTGTTTTGTGTTCTCTTTTGTGCCTACGTGCCAGTTCTATTTTCCTAGTGGTTTATCCTAGCTCTCACGCTACGTTTATTTTATTCCTAGCTTTCACGCTAATTGTTTTGTGTTCTCTTTTGTGCCTACGTGCCAGTTCTATTTTCCTAGTGGTTTATCCTAGCTCTCACGCTACGTTTATTTTATTCCTAGCTTTCACCCTAATTGTTTTGTGTTCTCTTTTGTGCCTACGTGCCAGTTCTATTTTCCTAGTGGTTTATCCTAGCTCTCACGCTACGTTTATTTTATTCCTAGCTTTCACGCTAATTGTTTCGTGTTCTCTTTTGTGCCTACGTGCCAGTTCTATTTTCCTAGTTGTTTATCCTAGCTCTCACGCTACGTTTATTTTATTCCTAGCTTTCACGCTAATTGTTTTGTGTTCTCTTTTGTGCCTACGTGCCAGTTCTATTTTCCTAGTGGTTTATCCTACCTCTCATGCTACGTTTATTTTATTCCTAGCTTTCACGCTAATTGTTTTGTGTTCTCTTTTATGCCTACGTGCCAGTTCTATTTTCCTATTGGTTTATCCTAGCTCTCACGCTACGTTTATTTTGTTCCTAGCTTTCACGCTAATTGTTTTGTGTTCTCTTTTGTGCCTACGTGCCAGTTCTATTTTCCTAGTGGTTTATCCTAGCTCTCACGCTACGTTTATTTTATTCCTAGCTTTCACGCTAATTGTTTTGTGTTCTCTTTTGTGCCTACGTGCCAGTTCTATTTTCCTAGTGGTTTATCCTAGCCCTCACGCTACGTTTATTTTATTCCTAGCTTTCACGCTAATTGTTTTGTGTTCTCTTTTGTGCCTATGTGCCAGTTCTATTTTCCTAGTGGTTTATCCTAGCTCTCACGCTACGTTTATTTTATTCCTAGCTTTCACGCTAATTGTTTTGTGTTCTCTTTTGTGCCTACGTGCCAGTTCTATTTTCCTAGTGGTTTATCCTACCTCTCATGCTACGTTTATTTTATTCCTAGCTTTCACGCTAATTGTTTTGTGTTCTCTTTTATGCCTACGTGCCAGTTCTATTTTCCTATTGGTTTATCCTAGCTCTCACGCTACGTTTATTTTATTCCTAGCTTTCACGCTAATTGTTTTGTGTTCTCTTTTGTGCCTACGTGCCAGTTCTATTTTCCTAGTGGTTTATCCTAGCTCTCACGCTACGTTTATTTTATTCCTAGCTTTCACGCTAATTGTTTTGTGTTCTCTTTTGTGCCTACGTGCCAGTTCTATTTTCCTAGTGGTTTATCCTAGCCCTCACGCTACGTTTATTTTATTCCTAGCTTTCACGCTAATTGTTTTGTGTTCTCTTTTGTGCCTATGTGCCAGTTCTATTTTCCTAGTGGTTTATCCTAGCTCTCACGCTACGTTTATTTTATTCCTAGCTTTCACGCTAATTGTTTTGTGTTCTCTTTTGTGCCTACGTGCCAGTTCTATTTTCCTAGTGGTTTATCCTAGCTCTCATGCTACGTTTATTTTATTCCTAGCTTTCACGCTAATTGTTTTGTGTTCTCTTTTATGCCTACGTGCCAGTTCTATTTTCCCAGTGGTTTATCCTAGCTCTCACGCTACGTTTATTTTATTCCTAGCTTTCACGCTAATTGTTTTGTGTTCTCTTTTGTGCCTACGTGCCAGTTCTATTTTCCTAGTGGTTTGTCCTAGCTCTCACGCTACGTTTATTTTATTCCTAGCTTTCACGCTAATTGTTTTGTGTTCTCTTTTGTGCCTACGGGCCAGTTCTATTTTCCTAGTGGTTTATCCTAGCTCTCACGCTACGTTTATTTTATTCCTAGCTTTCACGCTAATTGTTTTGTGTTCTCTTTTGTGCCTACGTGCCAGTTCTATTTTCCTAGTGGTTTATCCTAGCTCTCACGCTACGTTTATTTTATTCCTAGATTTCACGCTAATTGTTTTGTGTTCTCTTTTGTGCTTACGTGCCAGTTCTATTTTCCTAGTGGTTTATCCTAGCTCTCACGCTACGTTTATTTTATTCCTAGCTTTCACGCTAATTGTTTTGTGTTCTCTTTTGTGCCTACGTGCCAGTTCTATTTTCCTAGTGGTTTATCCTAGCTCTCACGCTACGTTTATTTTATTCCTAGCTTTCACGCTAATTGTTTTGTGTTCTCTTTTGTGCCTACGTGCCAGTTCTATTTTCCTAGTGGTTTATCCTAGCTCTCACGCTACGTTTATTTTATTCCTAGCTTTCACGCTAATTGTTTTGTGTTCTCTTTTGTGCCTACGTGCCAGTTCTATTTTCCTAGTGGTTTATCCTAGCTCTCACGCTACGTTTATTTTATTCCTAGCTTTCACGCTAATTGTTTTGTGTTCTCTTTTGTGCCTACGTGCCAGTTCTATTTTCCTAGTGGTTTATCCTAGCTCTCATGCTACGTTTATTTTATTCCTAGCTTTCACGCTAATTGTTTTGTGTTCTCTTTTATGCCTACGTGCCAGTTCTATTTTCCTAGTGGTTTATCCTAGCTCTCACGCTACGTTTATTTTATTCCTAGCTTTCACGCTAATTGTTTTGTGTTCTCTTTTGTGCCTACGTGCCAGTTCTATTTTCCTAGTGGTTTATCCTAGCTCTCACGCTACGTTTATTTTATTCCTAGCTTTCACGCTAATTGTTTTGTGTTCTCTTTTGTGCCTACGTGCCAGTTCTATTTTCCTAGTGGTTTATCCTAGCTCTCACGCTACGTTTATTTTATTCCTAGCTTTCACGCTAATTGTTTTGTGTTCTCTTTTGTGCCTACGTGCCAGTTCTATTTTCCTAGTGTTTTATCCTAGCTCTCACGCTACGTTTATTTTATTCCTAGCTTTCACGCTAATTGTTTTGTGTTCTCTTTTGTGCCTACGTGCCAGTTCTATTTTCCTAGTGGTTTATCCTAGCTCTCACGCTACGTTTATTTTATTCCAAGCTTTCACGCTAATTGTTTTGTGTTCTCTTTTGTGCCTACGTGCCAGTTCTATTTTCCTAGTGGTTTATCCTAGCTCTCACGCTACGTTTATTTTATTCCTAGCTTTCACGCTAATTGTTTTGTGTTCTCTTTTGTGCCTACGTGCCAGTTCTATTTTCCTAGTGGTTTATCCTAGCTCTCAAGCTACGTTTATTTTATTCCTAGCTTTCACGCTAATTGTTTTGTGTTCTCTTTTGTGCCTACGTGCCAGTTCTATTTTCCTAGTGGTTTATCCTAGCTTTCACGCTAGTGTCTTTTTTTTGCCTTTTTCCTTAGCTCCTGTGTTTTTGTTCCTAGCCTTTTTATTATTTAATAAATACCTTATATCTTACCTTTGCTGCGTTCTGCTTCGACGCATCCCCGGAAGAACCAATCCGGCATCACAATGCCACACAAGCCTCACAATTCTCACGGAATTCTCCCGATTTCCACCTCGTCAACAATATTGGGGGCGTGCCTTAAAGGCACTGCCTTTAGCGTCCTCTACAACCTGTCGTCACGTCCGCTTTCCCTCCGTACAAACAGCGTGTCGGCCCAATCACGTAAAAAATGCGGCTTTTACAGATACACATAAGTGAATGCAAGGCAGACTTGGTCAACAGCCATACAGGTCACACTGAGGGTGGCTGTATAAACAACTTTAACACCGTTACAAATATGCGCCACAATGTGAACCCGCACCAAACAAGAATGACAAACACATTTCGGGAGAACATCCGCACCGTAACACAACAGAACAAATACCCAGAAGCCCTTGTAGCACTAACTCTTCCGGGACGTTACAATGTAAACACCCCCCCGCTACCACCAAAGAATACACATTCACACATTTGTTTCCGGAAGTAAGGACACACAACAGAAGTCGGACGTGCACTGCTATGGAAAGAGAAATCATTGCCCTGAAGAATTAGTTCCGTCAATAATTAAAATGATCAAATTCCGGCAAATATTGTAAATATTACATAATGTCATGAACATGTCGGTTACTACATTATATACAGACTGGCAGTGTGCATGTAATAAACATAGGATTTACTCAACTCCCGTCGCCTTTTGAATGTTGTTTTGTATATTGTACAGGATTACTTATTATTTTTATTGGATAGTTTTCTATTTATTTAAATTCTTAGTTTTATCTTTATTACAACTTGTGTAATTTATTTTATCCCATATTTGTTCCAACTACCACACCTTTTTTTCATTTTCCTGAAGAAACTCTCTTGACGGAATAAATAAAGTACTATCTATATAACCTTAAATTGGAGTTTTCAATCTCGTTTTTGTCATGACATGGACTTTGGTGCGATTTGTTTCCCGTGGTGCAAAGCGACTGGACCGGACATGGCGTGAAGGTTAAAACATGGTTCACTCGAGAAAAAAAAGGAACAAACGAAAGGGGCTCTCAGCAGAGGTTCAAAACTTGGCTAAGAAAACAAAACTACCACAAAAGCAAAACTATGGACATAAAACAAAACTTGTGTTGGGTTTTGAGCAAGGACTTGACCACAGGATCCAGAGACGCGAGGCAAGGTTGAATCACAAAAATAGATTGTCTTTAATAAGCACAAAAAGGGATAACTAAAGGCCATGGGGCAGAAGTGCACACCATGGAGATACAAAACAGAAAGAGGACTGTTGGTGGTCAGCAAAAGGTTCCCACGAAAAAACTTCTCTCAATTTTGAGGAACTAGGGAGCAAAAAAAAGATGTAAAGAATGATGATAAAAAGAGAGAGCACGTACCAAGTTTGGAGGATGCGAGTCAGGCATGAGCACATGGAGAGCACAGGTGAGAATAACCGGCAAGAAGCAGCTGACTGTGATGACCTTATATAGTGCCGGGTAGCGATTAGTCGCAGGTGTGCCTCGCTGGAACTAATTGGTAGAGGACAAACTAACACAAAAGGCAACAAAGAGAAGACAGGAAAATAACAAAAACACAACTTGCAAACTATGGCATGATTAAATTAAACTTAATTGGAACGAGAAAAGAGCATGAAAAAGAGCCGGATGGATCATCAGCATGCATAGCAAGGGTGTGTAGAGGGTGATGTCGCCAGGCTAACTGCCTGGCAACTACAGGCTCAAATAGAGGTGACGTGATTAAAAACAGGTTCACGAGTCCAAATGAATCAGGTGCGCGACATGAGGACAGGAAAATAACAGAGCTGATTTGACTTGTGTGTGTAATGCGTTTGAGAAAATGGAGGATTGCTTTCCATTGTAACGTCAATCAATCAATGTTTACTTATATAGCCCTAAATCACTAATGTCTCAAAGGGCTGCACAAACCACAACACAAACCACTACGACATCCTCGGTAGGCCCACATAAGGGCAAGGAAAACTCACACCCAGTGGGACGTCGGTGACAATGATGACTATGAGAACCTTGGAGAGGAGGAAAGCAATGGATGTCGAGCGGGTCTAACATGATACTGTGAAAGTTCAATCCATAATGGATCCAACACAGTCGCGAGAGTCCAGTCCAAAGCGGATCCACCACAGCAGCGAGAGTCCCGTTCACAGCGGAGCCAGCAGGAAACCATCCCAAGCGGAGGCGGATCAGCAGCGCAGAGATGTCCCCAGCCGATACACAGGCAAGCAGTACATGGCCACCGGATCGGACCGGACCCCCTCCACAAGGGAGAGTGGGACATAGGAGAAAAAGAAAAGAAACGGCAGATCAACTGGTCTAAAAAGGGAGTCTATTTAAAGGCTAGAGTATACAAATGAGTTTTAAGGTGAGACTTAAATGCTTCTTCTGAGGTGGCATCTCGAACTTTTACCGGGAGGGCATTCCAGAGTACTGGAGCCCGAAATGAAAATGTTCTATAGCCCGCAGACTTTTTTTGGGCTTTGGGAATCACTAACAAGCCGGAGTCCTTTGAACGCAGATTTCTTGCCGGGACATATGGTACAATACAATCGGCAAGATAGGATGGAGCTAGACCGTGTAGTATTTTACACGTAAGTAGTAAAACCTTAAAGTCACATCTTAAGTGCACAGGAAGCCAGTGCAGGTGAGCCAGTATAGGTATATATGTATGTATATATGTATACAAAGGTATATACAGTATAGGTATATATGTATGTATATATGTATATGAAGGTATATACAGTATAGGTATATATGTATGTATATATGTATATAAAGGTATATACAGTATAGGTATATATGTATGTATATATGTATATAAAGGTATATACAGTACAGGTATATATGTATGTATATATGTATATAAAGGTATATACAGTATAGGTATATATGTATGTATATATGTATATATGTATATAAAGGTATATACAGTATAGGTATATATGTATGTATATATGTATATAAAGGTATATACAGTATAGGTAAATATGTATGTATATATGTATATAAAGGTATATACAGTATAGGTATATATGTATGTATATATGTATATAAAGGTATATACAGTACAGGCGTAATATGATCAAACTTTCTTGTTCTTGTCAAAAGTCTAGCAGCCGCATTTTGTACCAACTGTAATCTTTTAATGCTAGACATGGGGAGACCCGAAAATAATACGTTACAGTAATCGAGACGAGACGTAACAAACGCATGGATAATGATCTCGGCGTCTTTAGTGGACAAAATGGAGCAAATTTTAGCGATATTACGGAGATGAAAGAAGGCCGTTTTAGTAACGCTTTTAATGTGTGCCTCAAAGGAGAGAGTTGGGTCGAAGATAATACCCAGATTTTTTACCGAGTCACCTTGTTTTATTATTTGGTTGTCAAATGTTAAAGTTGTATTATTAAATAGAGGTCGGTGTCTAGCAGGACCGATAATCAGCATTTCTGTTTTTTTGGCGTTAAGTTGCAAAAAGTTAGCGGACATCCATTGTTTAATTTCATTAAGACACGCCTCCAGCTGACTACAATCTGGCGTGTTGGTCAGCTTTAGGGGCATGTAGAGTTGGGTGTCATCAGCATAACAGTGAAAGCTAACACCGTATTTGCGTATGACGTCACCCAGCGGCAGCATGTAGATGCTGAAGAGTGCAGGGCCGAGGACCGAACCCTGGGGAACTCCACACGTTACCTTAACGTAGTCCGAGGTCACATTGTTATGGGAGACGCACTGCATCCTATCAGTAAGATAAGAGTTAAACCAAGACAGGGCTGAGTCTGACATACCAATTCGTGTTTTGATACGTTCTAATAAAATATTATGATCGACGGTATCGAAAGCAGCGCTAAGATCGAGGAGCAGCAACATAGATGACGCATCAGAGTCCATCGTTAGCAATAGATCATTAGTCAATTTTGTGAGGGCTGTCTCAGTCGAGTGATTTGCCCCGAAACCGGATTGAAAGGTTTCACATAGATTGTTAAACGCTAAGTGTTCATTTAGCTGCTCTGCAACAATTTTTTTGAGGATTTTCGAAATAAAGGGAAGGTGAGACACCGGTCGGTAGTTTACCATGAGGTCAGGATCGAGGTTAGGTCTTTTAAGGAGAGGACGAATAACCGCTTTTTTGATATAAATATATATACATATATATATATATACATATAAAACGTCACGCGTACACGTCATCATTACGTGACGTTTTCAAGAAGAAACTCCCGGGAAATTTTAAATTGCAATTTAGTAAACTAAAAAGGCCGCATTGGCATGTGTTGCAATGTTAATATTTCATCATTGATATATAAACTATCAGACTGCGTGGTGGGTAGTAGTGGCTTTCAGTAGACATTTAACATCGTGAAAGACAGAAAAACAATATTTTGGAACCACGCCAGTAAGAAGTGATGCTTTTGCCTCTTTCTTCTTTTCAACACCCCCACCAAATTGTGCTGAGGTCACAGTTGGGCGAGCATTAAGAATGCACGACAGTCCTTCCCCCCCCACCCCACAAACGAGGGAGGCGTGAAAACAAGAGCGTCGCCATTATCATTCACACGAGTGTGTGTGGAGTGTGTGTCCAAGGTGACTGTTGTGTCTGCATCAGCGCTCAAACGAGTCGACCCATTTCCTACGCCGCTCGACGAGTGCGATCATGAGGTGAGTTCCCATTAGGTGAGTTCTAAAAATGGCCTGTTCTAAAAATAGCTCAAATAGCAGCACTTACCAGTGAGCTGCCTCTATTTTTAAAATTTTATTTATTTACTAGCAAGCTGGTCTCACTTTGCTCGACATTTTTAATTCGAAGAGAGACAAAACTCAAATAGAATTTGAAAATCCAAGAAAATATTTTAAAGACTTGGTCTTCACTTGTTTAAATAAATTCATTTATTTTTTTACTTTGCTTCTTATAACTTTCAGAAAGACGATTTTACAGAAAAAATACAACCTTAAAAATGATTTGAGGATTTTTAAACACATATACCTTTTTACCTTTTAAATTCCTTCCTCTTCTTTCCTGACAATTTAATTCAATGTTCAAGTAAATTTCTTTTCTTAATTGTAAAGAATAATAAATACATTTAAATGTAATTCTTCATTTTAGCTTCTGTTTTTTTTCGACAAAGAATATTTGTGAAATATTTCTTCAAACTTATTATGATTAAAATTCCCCAAAAATATTCTGGCAAATCTAGAAAAATCTTTAGAATCAAATTTAAATCTTATTTCAAAGTCTTTTGAATTTCTTAAAAAAATTTTGTTCTGGAAAATCTAGAAGAAATAATGATTTGTCTTTGTTAGAAATATAGCTTGGTCCAATTTGTTATATATTCTAACAAAATGCAGATTGGATTTTAACCTATTTAAAACATGTCATCAAAATTCTAAAATTAATCTTAATCAGGAAAAATGACTAATGATGTTCCATAAATCCTTTATTTAATTTTTTCAAAAAGATTCGAATTAGCTCGTTTTTCTCTTCTTTTTTTCGGTTGAATTTTGAATTTTAAAGAGTCGAAATTGAAGATGAACTATGTTTCAAAATGTTATCTTTTTTTTCCCTCCTGTTTTCTCCTCTTTTAAACCATTCAATCATTTTTTTCATCATTTATTCTCTACAAAAAACCTTCCTTAAAAGGGAAAAAAATGTACGACGGAATGACAGACAGAAATACCCATATTTTTATATATATGTATAGATTTATTTAGTAAAGGTGAGTTCCCATTATCAATCAATCAATCAATGTTTACTTATATAGCCCTAAATCACTAGTGTCTCAAAGGGCTGCACAAACCACCACGACATCCTCGGTAGGCCCACATAAGGGCAAGGAAAACTCACACCCAGTGGGACGTCGGTGACAATGATGACTATGAGAACCTTGGAGAGGAGGAAAGCAATGGATGTCGAGCGGGTCTAACATGATACTGTGAAAGTTCAATCCACAATGGATCCAACACAGTCGCGAGAGTCCAGTCCAAAGCGGGTCCAACTCAGCAGAGAGAGTCCCGTTCACAGCGGAGCCACCAGGAAACCATCCCAAGCGGAGGCGGATCAGCAGCGCAGAGATGTCCCCAGCCGATACACAGGCAAGCAGTACATGGCCACCGGATCGGACCGGACCCCCTCCACAAGGGAGAGTGGGACATAGAAGAAAAAGAAAAGAAACAGCAGATCAACTGGTCTAAAAAGGGAGTCTATTTAAAGGCTACAGCATACAAATGAGTTTTAAGGTGAGACTTAAATGCTTCTACTGAGGTGGCATCTCGAACTGTTACCGGGAGGGCATTCCAGAGTACTGGAGCCCGAACGGAAAACGCTCTATAGCCCGCAGACTTTTTTTGGGCTTTGGGAATCACTAATAAGCCGGAGTCCTTTGAACGCAGATTTCTTGCCGGGACATATGGTACAATACAATCGGCAAGATAGGATGGAGCTAGACCGTGTAGTATTTTATACGTAAGTAGTAAAACCTTAAAGTCACATCTTAAGTGCACAGGAAGCCAGTGCAGGTGAGCCAGTATAGGTATATATGTATGTATATATGTATATAAAGGTATATACAGTATAGGTATATATGTATGTATATATGTATATAAAGGTATATACAGTACAGGCGTAATGTGATCAAACTTTCTTGTTCTTGTCAAAAGTCTAGCAGCCGCATTTTGTACCAACTGTAATCTTTTAATGCTAGACATGGGGAGACCCGAAAATAATACGTTACAGTAGTCGAGGCGAGACGTAACAAACGCATGGATAATGATCTCAGCGTCTTTAGTGGACAGAATGGAGCGAATTTTAGCGATATTACGGAGATGAAAGAAGGCCGTTTTAGTAACGCTTATAATGTGTGCCTCAAAGGAGAGAGTTGGGTCGAAGATAATACCCAGATTCTTTACCGTGTCGCCTTGTTTAATTGTTTGGTTGTCAAATGTTAGAGTTGTATTATTAAATAGAGTTCGGTGTCTAGCAGGACCGATAATCAGCATTTCCGTTTTTTTGGCGTTGAGTTGCAAAAAGTTAGCGGACATCCATTGTTTAATTTCATTAAGACACGCCTCCAGCTGACTACAATCCGGCGTGTTGGTCAGGTTTAGGGGCATGTAGAGTTGGGTGTCATTAGCGTCAGTTAACACGCACAACTTTACACCCCGCCTGCAACAACAGGCAGGTGTGAGCGGCGGCAACAGGATGGCAGGGTTCAACGCCTCGGCTCCCCGCTGACTTCCTCTCGCACCCCAGATCCACGGCGAGCCACACCCCACAGCAACAGGCCGGGCAAAGAAAATGTTTATCTGGCGAGCCAGCTTTAACCCGCGAATTCCATCATCGGGTTAATGACGGCATTCAAGTGCTCATCAACTCAGACATCAGTTAACCGCCGCTGATAACCTACAAGCCTGACCTGCGACCTTTGACCTTCACCTCAGGCCTCTTCAAACAAGACATTGGCCTCCAGGGATTCGACACATATTTTAGTGGGGTTTTTCTCTACTCTCTCTGTTTTGCCTTTCGCTCAGCGGCCCGACTCTGCTTCTCCTCTATCTCTGCTTCGTGTTTACAAACACTGCAAGTTAATCCTTTTAGCCTGTTTCTTTTTCAGAGTTTTCCACAAGTCTTTGCCAGAGGCTGATGTGGCTTACATGTGAGTAAACTTCAATACATGGTTCTGTTTTACCACGTGAACTGTTGCGGCATAGCTCGGTTGGTAGAGCGGCCGTGTCAGCAACTTGAGGGTTGCAGGTTCGATTCCCGCTTGTGCCATCCTAGTCACTGCCGTTGTGTCCTTGGGCGAGACACTTTACCCACCTGCTCCCAGTGCCACCCACACTGGTTTAAATCCATCCATCCATCCATTTTCTGCCGCTTATTCCCGTTCGGGGTCGCGGGGGGCGCTGGCGCCTATCTCAGCTACAATCGGGCGGAAGGCGGGGTACACCCTGGACAAGTCGCCACCTCATCGCAGGGCCAACACAGATAGACAGACAACATTCAGACTCACATTCACACACCAGGGCCAATTTAGTGTTGCCAATCAACCTATCCCCAGGTGCATGTCTTTGGAGGTGGGAGGGGCCTATCTCCAGGTGCATGTCTTTGGGGGTGGGAGGGGCCTGTCCCCAGGTGCATGTCTTTGGAAGTGGGAGGAAGCCGGAGTACCCGGAGGGAACCCACGCATTCACGCGGAGAACATGCAAACTCCACACAGAAAGATCCCGAGCCTGGATTTGAACCCAGGACTGCAGGACCTTCGTATTGTGAGGCAGACGCACTAACCCCTCTTCCACCGTGAAGCCCTGAAAAAAAAAAAAAAAAATCCAGGAATTTTAAAGAATTTATTTGGAAATTATGGTTTAAATGTAACTTAGATATTGGGTGTCACTATGTAAAGCGCTTTGAGTCACTTGAGAAAAGCGCTATATAAATATACTTCACTTCACTTCACTGCTTCACATACAGTGGGGCAAAAAAGTATTTAGTCAGCCAGCGATTGTGCAAGTTCTCCCACTCAAAATGATGACAGAGGTCTGTCATTTTCATCATAGGTACACTTCAACTGTGAGAGACAGAATGGGAAAAAAAAATCCAGGAATTCCCATTTTTTAAGAATTTATTTGTAAATTATGGTGGAAAATAAGCATTCAAAGCTCTCACTGATGGAAGGAGGTTCTGGCTCAAAATCTCACGATACATGGCCCCATTCATTCTTTCCTTAACACGGATCAATCGTCCTGTCCCCTTAGCAGAAAAACAGCCCCAAAGTATGATGTTTCCACCACCATGCTTCACAGTAGGTATGGTGTTCTTGGGATGCAACTCAGTATTCTTCTTCCTCCAAACACGACGAGTTGAGTTTATACCAAAATGGATACATGGATGATACAGCAGAGGATTGGGAGAATGTCATGTGGTCAGATGAAACCAAAATAGAACTTTTTGGAGGGGGTCCGGTCCGATGACCATGGATGAAGTACTGGCTGTCCAGAGTCGAGACCCAGGATGGACCGCTCGTCGGGACCCAGGATGGACCGCTCGCCTGTATCGGTTGGGGACATCTCAACGCTGCTGATCCGCTTGAGATGGTTTCCTGTGGACGGGACTCTCGCTGCTGTCTTGGATCCGCTTGAACTGAACTCTCGCGGCTGTGTTGGAGCCACTATGGATTGAACTTTCACAGTATCATGTTAGACCCGCTCGACATCCATTGCTTTCGGTCCCCTAGAGGGGGGGGGTTGCCCACATCTGAGGTCCTCTCCAAGGTTTCTCATAGTCAGCATTGTCACTGGCGTCCCACTGGATGTGAATTCTCCCTGCCCACTGGGTGTGAGTTTTCCTTGCCCTTTTGTGGGTTCTTCCGAGGATGTTGTAGTCGTAATGATTTGTGCAGTCCTTTGAGACATTTGTGATTTGGGGCTATATAAATAAACATTGATTGATTGATTGATGAAGAACACCACACCTACTGTGACACTATTGTTCTTTTTTTTTAATTTTCATAAATATCTGTAATGATAATGTCAATGAGGGATTTTTAATCAATGCTATGTTGAAATTCTTATTAATATTGATACTGTTGTTGATAATATTCTTTTTTTTCACCACTTTTAGATTGTTGTCAATCAATCATCAATCAATGTTTACTTATATAGCCCTAAATCACTAGTGTCTAAAAGGGCTGCACAAACCACAACGACATCCTCGGTAGGCCCACATAAGGGCAAGGAAAAACTCACACCCAGTGGGACGTCGGTGACAATGATGACTATGAGAACCTTGGAGAGGAGGAAAGCAATGGATGTCGAGCGGGTCTAACATGATACTGTGAAAGTTCAATCCATAATGGATCCAACACAGTCGCGAGAGTCCAGTCCAAAGCGGATCCAACACAGCAGCGAGAGTCCCGTTCACAGCGGAGCCAGCAGGAAACCATCCCAAGCGGAGGCGGATCAGCAGCGCAGAGATGTCCCCCAGCCGATACACAGGCAAGCAGTACATGGCCACCGGATCGGACCGGACCCCCTCCACAAGGGAGAGTGGGACATAGGAGAAAAAGAAAAGAAACGGCAGATCAACTGGTCTAAAAAGGGAGTCTTTGTGTTGTGTTTTTTGGTTTGTTCCTGCCTTCCCCTTATCTGCACCTGTTTTTTAGTGATTCGTCCTCGGCGAGGAGCCGACCTTGTGGCGAACCTGCTTACAATTAGCCTACCTGTATTTAGGCTCGTCACTCTCAGTTTGAGCTCGCCGGTTATTGTTTCCTGCACCCCGCACTTACATGTGCCTGCTTCGACTCATATGTCCTGGTAGGTTGCTTTTTCTTAAATCCTGTTAATCTTGACCTTGTTGTGTTTTGTTTCCTAACCACCTTGTTTTAAAGAGGACTTTTTGCTGCGTTTAGTGCGTCCTGGCTTTTTCCCCGCCGACCACTGAAGAAACTGTTTTGTTAATATTCATGGTGTGCGCTTCTGCCCCCATCGCCTTTTGTTACCCCTTTTGGACTTATTACATTTTTTCCCTTTTGTACATCTACCTGGCCTACCTTCTCTGCATCCCGGGGTCCACCATTGAACATTTCTTAACAGTTATGTGTCATGTTTGTGTGTTCTCTCAATTGCTCTGTTTATTGCTATTCTGAATGTTGCTGGAATTTTGTGTATTGTTGTGTTGGATTGATTTATAAAAAAAAACAAAAAACAAACAAACAAACAAATAAATAAATAAAAAACAACACAGTGCATGAACTCACAACAAATTACACTCTTGCAAATCAGATGGAAAATTAGAAAAAACATTGTTTGGGGCTATCCATAATACGCCGATAAGGAGAAGTTTTTATTTTCACGATGAGTCGGGTGTGTCTTGACCTCCACCAAACCCCCGAGGCCCCGAGGGTTCCATCAAACCCAGGTTAAGAACATCTGCTTTAGTGTTATTACTTTTATGTTCCTACTTTCATTGTATGACTTTTTCATCAATTGTTAACTACTTTTTGTCCTGTTAACTGTTCTCAGCTTGCTTAACCAACAGTTTATATACAGCAGGGGTCACCAACGCGGTGCCCCGTAAGGACCAGATGAGTCGCCCGTTGGCCTGTTCTAAAAATAGCTCAAATAGCAGCACTTACCAGTGAGCTGCCTCCATTTTTAAAATCTTATTTATTTACTAGCAAGCTGGTCTCACTTTGCTCGACATTTTTAATTCTAAGAGAGACAAAACTCAAATAGAATTTGAAAATCCAAGAAAATATTTTAAAGATTTAGTCTTCACTTGTTTAAATAAATTCATTTATTTTTTTTTACTTTGCTTCTTATAACTTTCAGAAAAAAAATTTTAGAGAGAAAAATACAACGTTAAAAATGATTTGAGGATTTTTAAACACATATACCTTTTTACCTTTTAAATTCCTTCCTCTTCTTTCCTGACAATTTAAATCAATGTTCAAGTAAATGTATTGTTTTTATTGTAAAGAAAAATAAATGCATTTTAATTTAATTCTTCTTTTAGCTTCTGTTTTTTCCACGAAGAATATTTGTGAAATATTTCTTCAAACTTATTATGATTAAAATTCCCCCAAAATATTCTGGCAAATCTAGAAAAATCTTTAGAATCAAATTTAAATCTTATTTCAAAGTCTTTTGAATTTCTTAAAAAAATTTTGTTCTGGAAAATCTAGAAGAAATAATGATTTGTCTTTGTTAGAAATATAGCTTGGTCCAATTTGTTATATATTCTAACAAAATGCAGATTGGATTTTAACCTATTTAAAACATGTCATCAAAATTCTAAAATTAATCTTAATCAGGAAAAATGACTAATGATGTTCCATAAATTCTTTATTTAATTTTTTCAAAAAGATTCGAATTAGCTCGTTTTTCTCTTCTTTTTTTCGGTTGAATTTTGAATTTTAAAGAGTCGAAATTGAAGATGAACTATGTTTCAAAATGTTATCTTTTTTTTCCCTCCTGTTTTCTCCTCTTTTAAACCATTCAATCATTTTTTTCATCATTTATTCTCTACAAAAAACCTTCCTTAAAAGGGAAAAAAATGTACGACGGAATGACAGACAGAAATACCCATATTTTTATATATATGTATAGATTTATTTAGTAAAGGTGAGTTCCCATTATCAATCAATCAATCAATGTTTACTTATATAGCCCTAAATCACTAGTGTCTCAAAGGGCTGCACAAACCACCACGACATCCTCGGTAGGCCCACATAAGGGCAAGGAAAACTCACACCCAGTGGGACGTCGGTGACAATGATGACTATGAGAACCTTAGAGAGGAGGAAAGCAATGGATGTCGAGCGGGTCTAACATGATACTGTGAAAGTTCAATCCATAATGGATCCAACACAGTCGCGAGAGTCCAGTCCAAAGCGGGTCCAACTCAGCAGAGAGAGTCCCGTTCACAGCGGAGCCACCAGGAAACCATCCCAAGCGGAGGCGGATCAGCAGCGCAGAGATGTCCCCAGCCGATACACAGGCAAGCAGTACATGGCCACCGGATCGGACCGGACCCCCTCCACAAGGGAGAGTGGGACATAGAAGAAAAAGAAAAGAAACAGCAGATCAACTGGTCTAAAAAGGGAGTCTTTGTGTTGTGTTTTTTGGTTTGTTCCTGCCTTCCCCTTATCTGCACCTGTTTTTTAGTGATTCGTCCTCGGCGAGGAGCCGACCTTGTGGCGAACCTGCTTACAATTAGCCTACCTGTATTTAGGCTCGTCACTCTCAGTTTGAGCTTGCCGGTTATTGTTTCCTGCACCCCACACTTACATGTGCCTGCTTCCACTCATATGTCCTGGTAGGTTGCTTTTTCTTAAATCCTGTTAATCTTGACCTTGTTGTGTTTTGTTTCCTAACCACCTTGTTTTAAAGAGGACTTTTTGCTGCGTTTAGTGCGTCCTGGCTTTTTCCCCGCCGACCACTGAAGAAACTGTTTTTCAATCATTTTTTTCATCATTTATTCTCTGCAAAAAACCTTCCTTAAAAGGAAAAAAAATGTACGACGGAATGACAGACAGAAATACCCATATTTTTATATATATATGTATAGATTTATTTAGTAAAGGTAAATTGAGCAGATTGGCAATTTCTGGCAATTTATTTAAGTGTGTATCAAACTGGTAGCCCTTGGCATTAATCAGTACCCAAGAAGTAGCTCTTGGTTTCAAAAAGGTTGGTGACCCCTGGTCTACAGCCTCAGGTTCCTGTCAATAAACACGTATAATGAATGCTTTGAGTGACAGTGCACGATGCACACAAGAGACTTTTTTTCTTCTTCTGCGTTTGTAAACATCCTTCGCCGCTATTGAGGCTCTCCTTCAGCCATTTGCTGGGTTCTTTAGATCCTCTCAGGGTTGAGTGGTTCATAAAGGCTCCGAGAGAGAGTGATGGGAAGTAATGGCGGATAATAAAGTCAATTAATGGTGATTGCATCGCTTCTTAAGTGCTTTAACTTTGGCTTCAATGTGCTGCATGTTTCTCTGCAAGCGGCCTGGCAACAACCCCCTTTTTTTTCCCCATTTTGGACCAAATAGCACAACTGAACATCAAAACTTTGCATTTCTCACTCAGTCTTTTGTTGCTTCTCTTTGCTGCATTTGCTAAACATGCCAGGTTTTCTGTACGTTAGACACAGAAGGGGGAAGAAAGATAAAACTTAAAGTGGAACTGCACCTTTTTTGGGAATTTTGCCTAACGTTCATAATTATTATGAGAGAAAAACGGCTGAGAGTTTTCCGCGGCTAATGGGAGTCACCATTGTAGTCGCTAAAACAAGTTCAAAACCCTCCATTAACGCTTTAGAATAGAAAAGAATAGAACAGAATGGACTTTATTGTCATTATATTTGCATATAACTGTCATCAATCAATCAATCAATGTTTACTTATATAGCCCTAAATCACTAGTGTCTCAAAGGGCTGCACAAATCACTACGACATCCTCGGTAGGCCCACATAAGGGCAAGGAAAACTCACACCCAGTGGGACGTCGGTGACAATGATGACTATGAGAAACCTTGGAGAGGAGGAAAGCAATGGATGTCGAGCGGGTCTAACATGATACTGTGAAAGTTCAATCCATAATGGATCCAACACAGTCGCGAGAGTCCAGTCCAAAGCGGATCCAACACAGCAGCGAGAGTCCCGTTCACAGCGGAGCCAGCAGGAAACCATCCCAAGCGGAGGCGGATCAGCAGCGCAGAGATGTCCCCAGCCGATACACAGGCAAGCAGTACATGGCCACCGGATCGGACCGGACCCCCTCCACAAGGGAGAGTGGGACATAGGAGAAAAAGAAAAGAAACGGCAGATCAACTGGTCTAAAAAGGGAGTCTATTTAAAGGCTAGAGTATACAAATGAGTTTTAAGGTGAGACTTAAATGCTTCTACTGAGGTGGCAACTCGAACTGTTACCGGGAGGGCATTCCAGAGTACTGGAGCCCGAACGGAAAACGCTCTATAGCCCGCAGACTTTTTTTGGGCTCTAGGAATCACTAATAAGCCGGAGTCTTTTGAACGCAGATTTCTTGCCGGGACATATGGTACAATACAATCGGCAAGATAGGATGGAGCTAGACCGTGTAGTATTTTATACGTAAGTAGTAAAACCTTAAAGTCACATCTTAAGTGCACAGGAAGCCAGTGCAGGTGAGCCAGTATAGGTATATATGTATGTATATATGTATATAAAGGTATATACAGTATAGGTATATATGTATGTATATATGTATATAAAGGTATATACAGTATAGGTATATATGTATGTATATATGTATATAAAAGTATATACAGTACAGGTATATATGTATGTATATATGTATATAAAGGTATATACAGTATAGGTATATATGTATGTATATATGTATGTAAAGGTATATACAGTATAGGTATATATGTATGTATATATGTATATAAAGGTATATACAGTATAGGTATATATGTATGTATATATGTATATAAAGGTATATACAGTATAGGTATATATGTATGTATATATGTATATAAAGGTATATACAGTACAGGTATATATGTATGTATATATGTATATAAAGGTATATACAGTATAGGTATATATGTATGTATATATGTATATAAAGGTATATACAGTACAGGCGTAATGTGATCAAACTTTCTTGTTCTTGTCAAAAGTCTAGCAGCCGCATTTTGTATCAACTGTAATCTTTTAATGCTAGACATGGGGAGACCCGAAAATAATACGATACAGTAATCGAGACGAGACGTAACAAACGCATGGATAATGATCTCAGCGTCTTTAGTGGACAAAATGGAGCGAATTTTAGCGATATCACGGAGATAAAAGAAGGCCGTTTTAGTAACGCTTTTAATGTGTGCCTCAAAGGAGTGTATAAACGCCCCCCCCCCCCTACCTTGGTATCATTGCTGCATGTTGACCTCACTGAGGATGTGCATGTATCGCAGCCCATCTCCAGTGATCCGCGTGGGAGTCACATGTTAAACATGGCTGTTGTAATGCAGAGCCCTCGCCGGGGATGTGATCAAACATAAACAGAGCACGCGTGATTACTTCTGTTGGCACAAAGTTGAGTGGGACTCCACTATGGCACAACGGGGCTTGAGGGTCCCGTAGGGCGTAGGCCTGGGTACTGAACAAGCCTTTCTTGTACTCGGGCTCTTTAAACCCACACAGTCAAGGACTTTTCTTTCAAGGACCATTGCTGAGGCCGAAACTGCAAAGTGGTTTTAAACGCATGGCACCGAGTAAAAAAAAAACAGTGAAGTTGGCACGTTGTATAAATCATGAATAAAAACAGAATACAATGATTTGCCGATCCTTTTCAACCTATTTTCAATCGAATGGACTGCAAAGACAAGCTACTTAACGTTTGAACTGGAAAACTTTATTTTTTTG
The DNA here is from genome assembly GCF_033978795.1 of Nerophis ophidion. NCBI lineage: Eukaryota > Metazoa > Chordata > Actinopteri > Syngnathiformes > Syngnathidae > Nerophis > Nerophis ophidion. Next base: position 4,241,976 of record NC_084615.1, read on the forward strand.
CAAAAATTAGCTCATTTGGAATTTGATGCCACCAACATGAAAGCTGGCACAAGTGGCAAAACGACTCAGAAAGTTGAGGAATGCTCATCAAACACTTATTCCGGCTTATTAGTGATCCCCAAAGCCCAAAAAAAGTCTGCGGGCTGTAGAGCTTTTTCCGTTCGGGCTCCAGTACTCTGGAATGCCCTCCCGGTAACAGTTCGAGATGCTACCTCAGTAGAAGCATTTAAGTCTCACCTTAAAACTCATTTGTATACTCTAGCCTTTAAATAGACTCCCTTTTTAGACCAGTTGATCTGCCGTTTCTTTTCTTTTTCTCCTATGTCCCACTCTCCCTTGTGGAGGGGGTCCGGTCCGATCCGGTGGCCATGTACTGCTTGCCTGTGTATCGGCTGGGGACATCTCTGCACTGCTGATCCAACTCCGCTTGGGATGGTTTCCTGCTGGCTCCGCTGTGAACGGGACTCTCGCTGCTGTGTTGGATCCGCTTTGGACTGGACTCTCGCGGCTGTGTTGGATCCATTATGGATTGAACTTTCACAGTATCATGTTAGACCCGCTTGACATCCATTGCTTTCCTCCTCTCCAAGGTTCTCATAGTCATCATTGTCACCGACGTCCCACTGGGTGTGGGTTTTCCTTGCCCTTATGTGGGCCTACCGAGGATGTCGTGGTGGTTTGTGCAGCCCTTTGAGACACTAGTGATTTAGGGCTCTGTAAGTAAACATTGATTGATTGATTGTTTGATGTCTGTTTTTTATAATGTAAGCAGTAAATGAGTGTCTCCATGGTGAAAGCCGCGTACTACACACAAAATCCTCATTTAAATAGGACCGCAGTCTCACTGTAGTAGAGCACACACAACACACCCACTAATAGAACACACAATTTTATAGTTTGCACACGCTGTCTAGCAAGTAGTATTCGGATCTTAGTAAAGCAGGTCCTTGGAGTCTGCAACTCTATGACTGGGGTGTCAAAGGTCACCATCCAAACACCCAATGACCCTCATTTTTGTTTTCGCTATCCCAAAGTGTTCATTTTCATGTCCCCTCCCCACTGAACCCCCCTACCGATGCTTTTCCCCAATAAGGTAAAATATCTGCAGGAAGATCAATCAAATGTCTGACCTGCCTGCAGTGGAGGTTTAAGACTACCAGGACTTCAAGCACAGTGCCTTTTTGAAAGTTTAATGATTTTTTTTTTTGTTCTGTCCTTTATTATGTTCGTTATACAAAAGCGCCTTCATAAATGTTACTCGAAAAATAAATGCAGCTGTGAAAGTTTCAAAATAAGGTTGCTTGAATTAACTTAAAAATGTCAAAGACACCTTTGATTGATTGAGAGTTTTATTAGTAGATTGCAGAGGTGGGTAGTAACGCGCTACATTTACTCCGTTACATTTACTTGAGTAACTTTTGGGATAAATTGTACTTCTATGAGTAGTTTTTATGCAACGTACTTTTACTTTTACTTGAGTATATTTATAGAGAAGAAACGCTACTTTTATTCCGTTCCATTTATCTACATTCAGCTCACTACTCGCTACCGTACGTCCCGGCAAGAAATCTGCGTTCAAAAGACTCCGGCTTATTAGTGATTCCTAGAGCCCAAAAAAAGTCTGCGGGCTATAGAGCGTTTTCTGTTCGGGCTCCAGTACTCTGGAATGCCCTCCCGGTAACAGTTCGAGATGCTACCTCAGTAGAAGCATTTAAGTCTCATCTTAAAACTCATCTGTATACTCTAGCCTTTAAATAGACCTCCTTTTTAGACCAGTTGATCTGCCGCTTCTTTTCTTTATCCTATGTCCCCCCCTCCCTTGTGGAGGGGGTCCGGTCCGATGACCATGGATGAAGTACTGACTGTCCAGAGTCGAGACCCAGGATGGACCGCTCGTCGGGACCCAGGATGGACCGCTCGCCTGTATCGGTTGGAGACATCTCTACGCTGCTGATCCGCTTGAGATGGTTTCCTGTGGACTGGACTCTCACTGCTGTCTTGGAGCCACTATGGATTGAACTTTCACAGTATCATGTTAGACCCGCTTGACATCCATTGCTTTCGGTCCCCTAGAGGGGGGGGGTTGCCCACATCTGAGGTCCTCTCCAAGGTTTCTCATAGTCAGCATTGTCACTGGCGTCCCACTGGATGTGAATTCTCCCTGCCCACTGGGTGTGAGTTTTCCTTGCCCTTTTGTGGGTTCTTCCGAGGATGTTGTAGTCGTAATGATTTGTGCAGTCCTTTGAGACATTTGTGATTTGGGGCTATATAAATAAACATTGATTGATTGATTGATACTTTTTTTTTTATCAATCTGTTAATGTTTGTTTTGGTTAATGACAGAGCTTCAAAGTAGAATCCACGCATGCCTGCGTTTCACCAATCACATGCAGTCACTGGTGACATTGGACCAATCAAACAGAGCCAGGTGGTCACATGACCGTCACACGTAAAACCCGACTTAAACAAGTTGAAAAACTTATTGGGGTGTTACCATTTAGTGGTCAATTGTACAGAATATGTACTGTACTGTGCAATCTAATAATACAAGTATCTATCAATCAATCAATCAAAAGTGTAAATGAAAAAAGACACTTTTTATTTCAACCGTACTTCCCGTCAAAAGCCTAAAGACTGATCGCACAGTTCCTGTCTTCACAATAAAAGCGCCGCTCCATCGCGCCTGCGCTAACAAAATAAGAGTCTCCGAAAGCCAGCGCAAACATGCTAGCAAGCTACGGAGTTTGCCGCCAATGTATTTCTTGTAAAGTGTATAAAAACAAATATGGAAGCTGGACAAATAAGATGCCAAAAAAACAACAACTTTCATGTGGTATTAAGACAGGAAGGAGGAACTTTTTTTCTCCTCCATTTGAAAACGTGGATGTCTGATTCCAATCAATGCAAGTCATCAGAATCAGGTAATACACCAACTTATATTTTATGTCGTCATGAAAGATAGGAATCTATATGTTAAACATGCATGTATATTCATTAAAACACCTTTAAAAACGGCAAAATAAATAAATATAAATTATATACTGTATATATAAATGTATATATATATATACATATATATAGATATGATATGTGTGTGTATATATGATATGTGTGTGTATGTATATATGAGGTAGATCACCTCGACTTGGTCATTTATTAAGTAATTGATAAATGTTGAAAAACTTATTGGGGTGTTACCATTTAGTGGTCAATTGTACGGAATATTTACTGTACTGTGCAATCTACTAATAAAAGTTTCAATCAATCAATCAAATCAATGAATGCCTACTGAGCCTATGGTGCTGTTAAGTTATTGTGGCTCAATGTGCCATTTTTTTTATTTTATTTTAATGTACTATTAATTCATATATATTATTGTTTTAGTTGCTTAATAGATATTCCTGGCTCTGAATTTGCTCGTTGCTATTTTTATGATTTTGTGCATTACTTGTTGCCGTAATCAGGTTACTCATCAGTTACTCAGTACTTGAGTAGTTTTTTCAAGACGTACTTTTTACTTTTACTCAAGTAAATATTTGGGTGACTACTCCTTACTTTTACTTTTAGTAATAAATCTCTAAAGTAACTGTACTCTTACTTGAGTACAATTTCTGGCTACTCTACCCACCTCTGGTAGATTGCACAGTACAGTACATATTCCGTACAATTGACCACTAAATGGTAACACCAGAATAAGTTTTTCAACTTGTTTAAGTCGGGGTCCACGTTAATCAATACATGCTACCAGTGACGTGCGGTGAAATAAACACCAGGTGAGGCATAGAGTTTTTTAAATATTTTTTTTGTTTCTAACTTAAATGCATAAATGCAACTCTAATCACTGTTAATTTAGGCTGCACATTAGAGTAATATGAACAAGAAGGGAGTTATTCACTTTCACAAAAACGTTATCATAATGATATTATGATATGATAAATGGGTCCAAAAAATATTTGATAAAGTTGCTTTTAATTAAATAAATCGAGTATTGTGAGTGTGTCTTACCTTTCTGTATTGGTATCTGAATCAGCAATAGCTATCCTCCATGAAAACGTACTTTGTATGAGCACATTTATTTTGTCTAAAAATCCAGTTTAGATCAATCTTGGATACTGTATATAATCCTCCATATTGGCCGACACATTCATTTAATTCAATTTCATTCCAAGCAATAAAACTGCGATGAGGTGGCGACTTGTCCAGGGTGTACCCCGCCTTCCGCCCGATTGTAGCTGAGATAGGCGCCAGCGCCCCCCGCGACGCCAAAAGGGAATAAGCGTTAGAAAATGGATGGATGGAATAAAACACATTTTTTTCCGTCTGACAAAAAACACCTACAAACGCTGGCTTACTCGAATAAAAATGCCATGTTTGTTATACATACAGTTTAAAAAAAAAAAAAAGGCTGGCTTCCGCTAGAGAGACCTGTGTCTGCTAGCTAGAGCGCCCCCACTTCTCCCAGTGTGGCGAGTCAGAGTACTGCTGAGACACTGAATTTTCAGTTGACAATATATCGCTCCCTACCTTGAGGCAGAGGTACTTGCTGCCTCATGGCCTGCTTTTTCCCCCGTTGCAATAAGCACGCGCCCCCTCTCACGCACACGCTCAATACACTTCGTGTATAGCCGTGGAGGCACCACTTGTGTCTGCCTCACTTCTCGTCTGCCGCGTTTTTTTGATCAGGAAACACGGAACTTCCGCAATTTTGACCATGAAAATTATCAAAATATACAGGAACCACACCAAAATCACATAGAAACCATAGACCAAAAGAGAGATATTCAAACTTATTTTATTTTATTACTTCGTTTTTGAACATCTCATAGCTAAGCCACCTGGTGGCAAGGTGAGGCACTGCCTCACCTTGCCTCCCCTGACAGCACGTCACATGCTACACTCCCTATCAAAAATGCTAAATTGTTCGTTCCGCTTGCATTGTGGCAAACCTAGCAAGGAATACTTTACTCAACACAGATGTCGTAAAGTCATCAAAGCTCACCTTTTACGCGTTCACACACAGCACCAGCATTGAGGCAGAGGTACTTGCTGCCTCATGGCCTGCTTTTCCCCCCGTTGCAACAAGCACGTGCCCCCTCTCACGCACACGCTCAATACACTTAGTGTATAGCCGTGGAGGCACCACTCGTGTTTGCCTCACTTCTCGTCTGCCGCGTTTTTTTGATCAGGAAACACGGAATTTCCGCAATTTTGACCATGAAAATTATCAAAACATACAGGAACCACACCAAAATCACATAGAAACCATAGACCAAAAGAGAGATATTCAAACTTATTTTATTTTATTACTTCGTTTTTGAACATCTCATAGCTAAGCCACCTGGTGGCAAGGTGAGGCACTGCCTCACCTTGCCTCCCCTGACAGCACGTCACATGCTACACTCCCTATCAAAAATGCTAAATTGTTCGTTCCGCTTGCATTGTGGCAAACCTGACAAGGAATACTTTACTCAACACAGATGTCATAAAGTCATCAAAGCTCACCTTTTACGCGTTCACACACAGCACCAGCGTTTTGGAACCAGGATGAGTTGATAGAAGCGAGGTAAAAATATAATAAATCTGTCTGTAGTTTTGTTCTCCCGCCTTCCCTTTTTATTTTGTGCCTGCATTCTCCCAGGTGTGCTTTCTTTTGTTCAGTTCACTCTTCCTCGGCCAGAGGCGGACCTTGAGGCACACCTGCGGCTAATCGGTTCTTGGACTATTTCTGCTTGGCACAGACAGCTGTGCCTTTGCTGGTTGATTTTCCCGTTCCTTCAAGTCCGGGTACGTTTTTTCGGCCTTATTATTCCCCTAACTTCTGTGTTTTTCTTTTTCTGTCCTCCCTGAGGTGGAGAAGCGATCTATTGTGGATTCTTCTATTCTTCTTAGTTGCCGACCTCTGAGGTTCCTGCTTATTGACTATATTATATGGTGTGCGTTTCTGCCCCGTCACCTTTTGTTAACCTTTTTAGACTTAATTAAAGACTCCTTTTCTTGATTTGATCTTCCCTCCCGTCTCTGCATCCTGGGGTCAACACCTTGACCAAGTCGAAACAGTATCACTTTTGCATATGTGGTGGATTCAAAGGCCCTAGAAACAGAGGCGTCACTAGGTTTTAAAGACAGGCAGATGATTAACCCCGAGGAGATGGCCTATAATAAAAATAACAATGCCGTATTATGATTCATATTACCCACTGATGGCAATTATACGTTAATCAGCTAATCTCTACCTTACACTCTAAAACAGGGGTCACCAACGTGGTGCCCGCGGGCACCAGGTAGCCCGTAAGGACCAGATGAGTCACCCGCTGGCCTGTTCTAGAAACAGCTCAAATAGCAGCACTTACCAGTGAGCTGCCTCTATTTTTTAAATTGTATTTATTTACTAGCAAGCTGGTCTCGCTTTGCTTGACATTTTTAATTCTAAGAGAGACAAAACTCAAATAAAATTTGAAAATCCAAGAACATATTTTAAAGACTTGGTCTTCACTTGTTTAAATAAATTAATTTATTTTTTTAATTTGCTTCTTATAACTTTCAGAAAGACAATTTTAGAGAAAAAATACAACCTTAAAAATGATTTTAGGATTTTTAAACACATATACCTTTTTACCTTTTAAATTCCTTCCTCTTCTTTCCTGACAATTTAAATCAATGTTCAAGTAATTTATTTTTTTATTGTAAAGAAAAATAAATACATTTTAATTTAATTCTTCATTTTAGCTTCTGTTTTTTCGACGAAGAATGTTTGTGAAATATTTCTTCAAATTTATTATGATTAAAATTCAAAAAAAATTATTCTGGCAAATCTAGAAAATCTTTAGACTCAAATTCAAATCTTATTTCAAAGTCTTTTGAAATTCTTTTAAAAATTTTGTTCTGGAAAATCTAGAAGAAATAATGATTTGTCTTTGTTAGAAATATTGCTTGGTCCAATTTGTTATATATTCTAACAAAGTGCAGATTGGTTTTTAACCTATTTAAAACATGTCATCATAATTCTAAAATTAATCTTAATCAGGAAAAAATTACTAAAGATATTCAATAAATTATTTCTTTAAATTTTTCAAAAAGATTCGAATTAGTTAGTTTTTTTTCTTCTTTTTTTTCGGTTGAATTTTGAAATTTAAAGAGTCGACATTGAAGATAATGTTTCAAAATTTAATTTTGATTTTTTTTTGGTGTGTTTTCTCCTCTTTTAAACCGTTCAATTAAGTGTTTTGTTCTCTACAAAAAACTTTCCGTAAAAGGAAAAAAAAATGTACGACGGAATGACAGACAGAAATACCCATTTTTTTAATATATATAGATTTATTTATTAAAGGTAAATTGAGCAAATTGGCTATTTCTGGCAATTTATTTAAGTGTGTATCAAACTGGTAGCCCTTTGCATTAATCAGTACCCAAGAAGTAGCTCTTGGTTTCAAAAAGCTTGGTGACCCCTGCTCTAAAGTGCCAGACTGCAGGTCGGGAGGCCACTTCTGGCAGGCCACATCATTTAATGTGGCCTGCGAAAGCCTGGGAAAAAATAGGTTTCAAATAATTTTTCTTTTTTTCTTTACTGCATTTGTGTAGAAAAAAATGCATATTTAAACTTTAGTATTATCTGATCATGCCAATTATATTATTATATACTGTACGAATGCAGCTGATATAGGCTCCAGCAACCCCAAAAGGGACAAGTGGTGGAAAAATGGATGGATGGATGGATACTGTATTGCAAAAATATTTTTGTGAGATAAAAACATCCATCCATCCATCCATTTTCTACCGCTGATCCCCTTTGGGGTCGCGGGGGGCGCTGGTGCCTATCTCAGCCGCAATCGGGCGGAAGGCGGAGTATACCCTGGACAAGTCGCCACCTCATCGCAGGGTCAACACAGATAGACAGACAACATTCACACTCACATTCACACACTAGGGCCAATTTAGTGTTGCCAATCAACCTATCCCCAGGTGCATGTCTTTGGAGGTGGGAGGAAGCCGGAGTACCCGGAGGGAACTCACGCATTCATGGGGAGAACATGCAAACTCCACACAGAAAGATCCCAAGTTCAAGATCGAACCCTGACTACTCAGGACCTTCGTATTGTGAGGCAGACGCACTAACCCCTCTGCCACCGTGAAGCCCGTATTGTGATCAACAGAAAAATATTGTCTTGACCCAAGAACTACAAAGCGAAGGGGAAGCAGGACCCGACTCCCCTCCAGGGACCTCTTCTTTGAACCTTTTTACGAACTTTTCTGTGAACTGTTTTACGACCTTTTCTTTGAACTGTTGTAATCAAAGGCGATGGCTTTTTACGACCCCCATCCCTTAGAAACAGCTGTTGCCATGTAATTAGGGCAAAGTCCAAATTTAAAAGAGGAGGCGTAAAATCTTTTGCCAGGGCATAATGACAATGTAGAAGGATACGGATGTAAACGTTTCACCTCACTGAGCCAAATTGAATTATGTGTCTGTTTGATTCTTTGCTTCTTGTCTTGTTTAATAGATTAGATAGATAGTACTTTATTCACTGTTTGAACCTGACATCATCCTTTAACAAATAGTTAAATATCTGCTTGTCACCTTTATTTATGATTTTATAAATAATATAATAAATGGGTTGTACTTGTATAGCGCTTTTCTACCTTCAAGGTACTCAAAGCGCTTTGACACTACTTCCATATTTACACATTCACACACACATTCACACACTGATGGAGGGAGCTGCCATGCAAGGCGCCAACCAGCACCCATCAGGAGCAAGGGTGAAGTGTCTTGCTCAGGACACAACGGACTTGACGAGGTTGGTACTAGGTGGGAATTGAACCAGGAACGCTCGGGTTGCGCACGGCCACTCTACCACTGCGCCACGACGTCCCTAATTAAACATTAAACACACAAACATGTACGTACGTACACACACATACATATAGACATACATACATACATAAACACACACACACACACACAGACACACACATACACACGTTCATACATACACACACACACACACACACACACACACAAAAACAAACATAGATACACACACACATTTATACACACATCCACACACACACATGCACACATTCATACGTACACACACACAAAAACAAACATAGATACACACACACACACATTTATACACACATCCACACACAGATACACACACATACGTACACACACACATACAAACACAGGTACGTACGTATGTATATACATACACACACACATACATACATACATACATACATACGTAGACACACACACAAACAAACACACATACGTACACACACACATACAAACACAGGTACGTACGTATGTATATACATACACACACACATACATACGTAGACACACACACAAACAAACACACATACGTACACACACACATACAAACACAGGTACGTACGTATGTATATACATACACACACACATACATACATACATACATACATACGTAGACACACACACAAACAAACACACATACGTACACACACACATACAAACACAGGTACGTACGTATGTATATACATACACACACACATACATACATACATACATACATACGTAGACACACACACAAACAAACACACATACGTACACACACACATACAAACACAGGTACGTACGTATGTATATACATACACACACACATACATACATACATACATACATACGTAGACACACACACAAACAAACACACACACGTACACACACAAACATACGTAAACAAATACATACATACATACACGTACATACATACACACACAAACATTGATACATACACACGTACATACACGCACACACATACACACACATTAAACACGTACACAAACGTACGTACACATACATACATACGTACACACACACAAACAGACGTACACACGCAAAATACGTACACACACATACACACATACATACGTACACACACACACACACATACATACATACATACGTACACACACACATACATACATACATACATACGTACACACACACACACACACACACACACACATACATACATACATACGTACACACACACACACACACATACATACATACACACGCACACACACACATACATACATACATACATACGTACACACACACACACACACATACATACATACACACGCACACACACACATACATACATACATACGTACACACACACACACACACATACATACATACACACGCACACACACACATACATACATACATACGTACACACACACACACACACATACATACATACACACGCACACACACACATACATACATACATACATACGTACACACACACACACACACATACATACACACACACACACACACACACATACATACATACATACGTACACACACACACACACACATACATACATACACACGCACACACACACATACATACATACATACGTACACACACACATACATACATACGTACGTACGTACGTACGTACATACAAACACACACACACACACACACACACACACACACACACACACACACACACACGTACATACAAAGCAAGACAGTCACTCAGCTGATGCCAGTATCTGCAAGAACTGTTAGTGCTGGCATCAACAACCATCGAGTCCTACTCGAGTCCTATTTTGAAGCAATTAATACATTAAAAAAAACTAATCAAATGCATATGCATTTGATTAATCACAGGTTATAACTTGCATGCATAATGTAAATTAATTATTAAAAAAACTCAGCCCTCTGAAAATGAGTTTGACATCCCTGCTATAAAGTAAAGGGAAACCGCTTGTCCCTTTTGGTGTATATTTTTCTACTGCTTGTCCCTTTTGGGGTAGCTGGGGGTGCTGGAGCCTATCTCAGCTGCATTTGGGCGGAAGGCGGGGTGCACCCTGGACAAGTCGCTAACTCATCGCAGATTTGTGAATTGAATTATATTTATATAGCGCTTTTCTCGAGTGACTCAAAGCGCTTTACATAGTGAAACCCAATATCTGAGTTACATTTAAACCAGTGTGGGTGGCACTGGGAGCAGGTGGGTAAAGTGTCTTGCCCAAGGACACAACGGCAGCGGGAATCGAACCTGCAACCCTCAAGTTGCTGGCACGGCCACTCTACCAACCGAGCTATACCGAGCTATAATCATATATAAGTGAATAATGACAGGTTATAAGAAAATCAGATTCTAGCCACTTTATATTTAATTTGTTCGTATTTTCTTATAAAAAATTTAAAAGGGTTTTTTAGACATTTTCTAGGGTGGGTTGGGGCGGGGGCTTCAGAAGCCTTGTGTTTGGGGTCTCAGAATTCAATGCTACGCCCCTGCCACAAAATGATTTCAGACTGAAAGGTGATTTCCACCACTCAGTATCACATTGGTAACCCCCTATAAATCTATATATCTATAAATTCTGTCAAACACGGGAAGTTCCTGAACTTGCACTCACTTTTATCATATTTTCACTTTCGAGTCCCACTGGGCCAGACAAAAAGTACCTTCGATCCCGTGTTTTCTCTGGAGACAACACAAAAAGGATGTCATCTTGCAGAAATTCCAAAATAAAAACTACATGCGACTTTTCCAGGACTGCGACTATAACCATGCAGCAACGGGAGACAATCTGTATTAATGGCAATAACCTCTGCTCTCTTCCTGTGACCTGTGACTCTAATGACCTGAGCACCAGACAGCTGTGTCTGGACTCAGTCCCACGCTGTCTCCCTTCTCGGCTCATTCTTGTAGCCGAGAGGCCTGACAGTAAAACAATACACACTAGGGTTGTACGGTATGCCCGTATTAGTATGGTACCGCGATACTGATGAATCATTTTCGGTACAGGTCCCGCGTTGAAGTCACGTCACGTTATTGCTGGTTTACGAGCAGATGAGCATGTTCGGCAGTGCACAATCAAGGAGTACTTAAAAGCAGTGTGTAGACAAAAAAGGGAGAACGGACGCATTTTGGCTTAAAAACTAACATATACATTTACTGTACAAACATTGTGTTCATATACAAGTACATATACATACATACACTCATGCACATAATCATGTTTCATCAAACATATATCAATGCTGTTGCCCTAGGGTAAACTGGGTAACACAAGGCATATTGACAGAGCTTAAACCATTGTTACTATAACAATCTACAAGATTAATATAGGTTGTCTCTCTCTCTCTTCCCTTTCATCTTTCGGTATTCCTTCTTCTTTTTTCTTTATTTTCTTTTCTTTTTTTTCTTTTTTCTTTATTTTTTTATTTATTTTTTTAATTATCTTTCTAGCTATCATTATGTATACGTATCGTTGCATTTGAACAACTTTATTGTTGATAATAGAGGTAATCTATTGGTTTTGTTCATGATCAATAGCGCTTTTTCTATTGGTATTTGTATTGCTCCAGTTTTAGTGTAAAAATGCTCATTGTCATTACTATATTATTTATTTCACTAACTGCTTATTTGCTATCACTTTTACGATCATATTTGTACATATTATGTATGTGCTGGTGTTGTTCTGTTGTTGTTGTTGTTATTGTTGTATTTGCTGTTGTTGTTTTTGTCTCTCTGTCTATCCATCCATCCATTTTCTACCGCTTATTCCCTTGTGGGGTCGCGGGGGGCGCTGGCGCCTATCTCAGCTACAACCGGGCGGAAGGCGGGGTACACCCTGGACAAGTCGCCACCTCATCGCAGGGCCAATCCCCCTCTTATCCCCACAATTTCCCCCTCTGTCTTCCTTTTTTTCTCTTTCTATCCCCTCCTGCTCCGGCCCGGCTGCACCAAATGATAATATAAATACATTTAATAAAGTCACATTCAAATAAGGTAACAAGAGAAGTATCTTACACTTCTCTTTTGTAAAGTAAATCTGAACAGCCGATATGGGCATCTACATCAACTATATCAGGGGTGCCCATTACGTCGATCGCGAGCTACCAGTCGACCGCGGGGGGTGTGTCAGTCGATCTCCAGCCAGGCTTTTAAAAAAAATAGACCTAAAAATGAGTGATCATCAATCTTCACCAAGACGTCACTTAAATGACATTCACGGTACCGGAGGGTCTTGTGAGATGACGCTGGCTGCTGCAAGATCATTATTATGAAAATATGACCGAGAGGAAGGCGGGAAACACTTTTTATTTCAACAGACTCTCGCGCCGTACCTTCCGTCAAAACTCTAAAGGCCGACTGCACATTTCCTATCTTCACAATAAAAGCCCTGCTTCATGCTGCCTGCGCTAACTAAATACAGAGTCTCGGAAAACTGGCGTGCACAAGCGATCCCTCAGAAAGCTGGCGTGCACATCACTTGTGCACGCCAGCTTTCCGAGACTCTTATTTTGTTAGCGCAGGCAGCATGAAGCAGGGCTTTTATTGTGAAGATAGGAAATGTGCAGTCGGCCTTTAGAGTTTTGACGGAAGGGACGGCGCGAAAGTCTGTTGAAATAAAAAGTGTTTCTCGCCTTCCTCTCTGTCATTTTTTCATAATAATGAACTGGCAGCAGCCAGCGTCATCTCACAAGACCCTCGGGTGCCGTGAATGTCAATCAAGCAAGCTACGGAATTTGCCGCCAATGTTTTTCTTGTAAAGTGTATGGAAGCTGGATGAATTAGATGCCAAAAACCAACCACTTTCATGTGGTATTGTACAGAAAGGACAACTTTTTTTCTCCTCCATTTGAAAATGTGGGCGTTATCATCATTACTGTCTGATTCCAATCAATGCAAGTCATCAGAATCAGGTAATACACCAACTTATATTCTTGTCTTTGTGAAAGAAAGACATCTATATGTGTTACACATGCTTGTATTATCATTAAACACATTTAACTTGTTTACAAAAATGTCTCTTTCATAAATAAATAAATATAAATGATATATATAAATGAGGTAGATCCCCTCGAGTTGGTCCATTGAAAAGTAGCTCGCCTGCAGAAAAAGTGTGGGCACCCCTGGGTTAGTGCGTCTGCCTCACAATACGAAGGTCCTGAGTAGTCTGGGATTTAATCCCGGGCTCGGGATCTTTCTGTGTGGAGTTTGCATGTTCTCCCCGTGACTGCGTGGGTTCCCTCCGGGTACTCCGGCTTCCTCCCACTTCCAAAGACATGCACCTGGGGATAGGTTGATTGGCAACACTAAAATGGTCCCTAGTGTGTGAATGTGAGTGTGAATGTTGTCTGTCTATCTGTGTTGGCCCTGTGATGAGGTGGCGACTTGTCCAGGGTGTACACCGCCTTCCGCCCGATTGTAGCTGAGATAGGCATCAGCGCCCCCCGGGAATAAGCGGTAGAAAAACGGATGGATGGATGTTTATAAACTCAGTAAATATGTCCCTGGACACATGAGTACTTTGAATATGACCAATGTATGATCCTGTAACGACTTGGTATCGGATCGATACCCAAAGGTGTGGTATCATCCAAAACTAATGTCAAGTATCAAAGAGAAGAATAAGTGATTATTACATTTGAACAGAAGTGTAGATAGAACATGTTAAAAGAGAAAGTAAGTAGATTAATAACTCATTTTCTACCAGTTGTCCTTAATAATGTTGACAAAATGATAGAATGATAAATGACACAATATGTTACTGCATGTGTCAGCAGACAAATTAGGAGCCTTTGAGGGAAGAAGCGGTAGACAATGGATGGATGTTTGTTAAGTTACGACTATATGTTTACTATTTTATTTAAGGACTTAACTGCAACAAGAAACAGATGTTTAATGCACCGTAAGAGTTTTTGTTAAAATAAAAGCCATTTATGCAATTTTTTTGTAGTTCCCTTTATTTAGAAAAGTACCAAAAAGTATCGAAACAATTTTAGTACCGGTACCAAAATATTGGTATTGTTACAACACTTTTATTTACAGTAAACTTGTGTTAAAGGTTTTTGTAGGGGGAGGAAATTTGGCGTGACACCCCCCCTTTTCAAATCAGTTGATCTGCCGTTTCTTTTTTTTTTTCTGCTCTGCCCCCCCTCTCCCTTGTGGAAGCGGGGGGAACAGGTCCGGTGGCCATAAATGAAATGCTGGCTGTCCGGAGTCGCGATGCGGGGTGGACCGCTCGCCTGTGCATCGGTTGGGAACCCGTCTCCGCTCGGGATGGTCTCCTGCTGGCCCCACTATGGACTGGACTCTCACTCTTACGTTAGATCCACTATGGGCTGGACTTTCACAATATTATGCTAGACCCACTCGACGTCCATTGCATCGGACTCCTCTAGAGGGCGGGGGGGGTCACCCACATCTGCAGTCCTCTCCAAGGTTTCTCATTGTCATCCCACTGGGTTGAGTTTTTCCTTGCCCTGATGTGGGATCTGAACAGAGGATGTCGTTGTGGCTTGTGCAGCCCTTTGAGACACTTGTGATTCAGGGCTATATAAATAAACATTGATTGATTGATTATAAAGTTAAAGTACCAATGATTCTCACACACATACTAGATGTGGCGAAATTGAATTCGACCCATCACCCTTGTTCACCCCCTGGGAGGTGAGGGGAGCAGTGAGCAGCAGCGGTGCCGCGCCCGGGAATCAATTATGGTGATTTAACCCCCAATTCCAACCCTTAATGCTGAGTGCCAAGCAGGGAGGTAATGGGTCCCATTTTTATAGTCTTTGGTATGACTCGGCCGGGGTTTGAAGTCACGACTAACCGATCTCAGGGCGGACACTCTAACCACTAGGCCAGTGGTTCTCAAACATTTTTCAGTGATGTACCCCCTGTGAACATTTTTTTAATTCAAGTACCCCCTAATCAGAGCAACGCATTTTTGGTTGAAAATAAGACATGAAGAAGTAAAATACAGCACTATGTCATCAGTTTCTGATTTATTCAATCAATCAATCAATGTTTACTTATATAGCCCTAAATCACTAGTGTCTCAAAGGGCTGCACAAACCACTACGACATCCTCGGTAGGCCCACATAAGGGCAAGGAAAAACTCACACCCAGTGGGACGTCGGTGACAATGATGACTATGAGAACCTTGGAGAGGAGGAAAGCAATGGATGTCGAGCGGGTCTAACATGATACTGTGAAAGTTCAATCCATAATGGATCCAACACAGTCGCGAGAGTCCAGTCCAAAGCGGATCCAACACAGCAGCGAGAGTCCCGTTCACAGCGGAGCCAGCAGGAAACCATCCCAAGCGGAGGCGGATAGGCAGCGCAGAGATGTCCCCAGCCGATACACAGGCGGGCAGTACATGGCCACCGGATCGGACCGGACCCCCTCCACAAGGGAGGGTGGGACATAGGAGAAAAAGAAAAGAAACGGCAGATCAACTGGTCTAAAAAGGGAGTCTATTTAAAGGCTAGAGCAGGGGTGGGCATTACGTCGATCGCGATCGACTGGTCGATCTCGGAGGGTGTGTCAGTCGATCTCAAGCCAGGCATTAAAAAATGTACATAAAAATAAGCAATCATCAATCATACCAAGACTTCACTTTCGTCAGTTGTTTGACATTCTCGGCACCCGAGGATCTTGTGAGATGACGCTGGCTGCTGCGAGCTCATATTTAAGAAAAAAATCACTAACAGGGCGGACGCAGAGAAACACATTTTATTTCTAGAGACTCCGTACCTACTGTCAAAACTCTAAAGACCGACTGCACACTTCCTGTCTTCACCATAAAAGACCTGTTTCATCCTGCCTGTGCTAACAAAATAAGAGTCTCAGAAAGCTAGCGTGCACAAGCTAGCAAGCTACGGAGTTTGATGCCAATGTATTTCTCCCCCGCCCTCAGCGACCGCTCCCTCTCCTCGCTCGCCCACACACTCACCTGCTGCCAGACATTAAAGGGCCACACACATATGCTACTCTCATAACAAAGTGTTTAAAAAGGAGTATGCAAGTTGGACAAATGAGATGCCAAAAACAACCACTTTCATGTGGTATTGGACAGAAGGAGGACTTTTTTTTTTTCCTCCATTTGAAAATGCGGACGTTATCAGCACCACTGTCTAATTCCAATCAATGCAAGTCATCAGAATCAGGTAATACACCAACTTATATTCTTGTCTTCATGAAAGAAAGGAATCTATGTGTGTTAAACATGCTTGTATTATCATTAAACACCATTAACTTGTTAACAAAAATGTCTCTTTCATAAATAAATAAATATAAATTATAAATAGGAATGAGGTAGATCTCCTCGACTTGGTCAATTGAAAAGTAGCTCGCCTGCAGAAAAAGTGTGGGCGCCCCTGGGCTAGAGTATACAAATGAGTTTTAAGGTGAGACTTAAATGCTTCTACTGAGGTGGCATTTATTAAATTGTATAACAGTGCAAAATATTGCTCATTTGTAGTGGTCTTTCTTGAACTATTTGGAAAAAAAGATAAAAAAATAACTAAAAACTTGTTGAAAAATAAACAAGTGATTCAATTATAAATAAAGATTTCTCCACATAAAAGTAATCATCAACTTAAAGTGCCCTCTTTGGGGATTGTAATAGAGATCCATCTGGATTCATCAACTTAATTCTCAACATTTCTTCACAAAAAAATAAATCTTTAACATCAATATTTATGGAACATGTCCACAAAAAATCTAGCTGTCAACACTGAATATTGCATTGTTGCATTTATTTTCAGTTTATGAACCCATCCATCCATCCATTTTCTACCGCTTATTCCCTTCCTGGGTCGCGGGGGGCGCTGGCGCCTATCTCAGCTACAATCGGGCGGAGGGCAGGGTACACCCTGGACAAGTCGCCACCTCATCACAGGGCCAACACAGATAGACAGACAACATTCACACACTAGGGACCATTTAGTGTTGCCAATCAACCTATCCCCAGGTGCATGTCTTTGGAAGTGGGAGGAAGCTGGAGTACCCGGAGGGAACCCACGCAGTCACGGGGAGAACATGCAAACTCCACACAGAAAGATCCCGAGTTCAAGATTGAACCCAGGACTGCAGGACCTTCGTATTGTGAGGCAGACGCACTAACCCCTCTGCC
This sequence comes from Nerophis ophidion, assembly GCF_033978795.1. Taxonomy (NCBI): domain Eukaryota; kingdom Metazoa; phylum Chordata; class Actinopteri; order Syngnathiformes; family Syngnathidae; genus Nerophis; species Nerophis ophidion. The sequence continues at coordinate 4,259,927 of NC_084615.1, forward strand.
ACCGTGAAGCCCAGTTAAGAACCTACATTCATATTTTGTTGAAGTATTATTCAATGAATATATTTATAAAGGATTTTTGAATTTTAAAAAAATCTCACGTACCCCTTGGCATACCTTCAAGTACCCCCAGGGGTACGCGTACCCCCATTTGAGAACCACTGCACTAGGTCACTGGGTTCATTATGATGCAATGCAGTGTTTGAAACATTTTAGAAGAAACAAGAGCAAAGCAGGTTTTGAGGGTGTTTTTTGATTGATTGATTGATTGATTGATTGATTGATTGATTGATTGATTGAATCTTTTATTAGTAGATTGCACAGTACAGTACATATTCCGTACAACTGACCACTAAATGGTAACACCCCAATAAGTTTTTCAACTTGTTTAAGTCGGGGTCCATGTCGATCAATTCATGGTAACGTGCTCCACCATTGTGCATGTTGTTATTGAACCCAGGACTGCAGGACCTTCGTATTGTGAGGCAGACGCACTAACCCCTCTGCCACCGTGAAGCCCAGTTAAGAACCTACATTCATATTTTATTGAAGTATTATTCAATGAATATATTTATACATTTTCTTCTATGTCCCACTCTCCCTTGTGGAGGGGGGTCCGGTCCGATCCGGTGGCCATGTACTGCTCGCCTGTGTATCGGCTGGGGACATCTCTGCGCTGCTGATCCGCCTCCGCTTGGGATGGTTTCCTGCTGGCTCCGCTGTGAACGGGACTCTCGCTGCTGTGTTGGATCCGCTTTGGACTGGACTCTCGCGACTGTGTTGGATCCATTGTGGATTGAACTTTCACAGTATCATGTTAGACCCGCTCGACATCCATTGCTTTCCTCCTCTCCAAGGTTCTCATAGTCATCATTGTCACCGACGTCCCACTGGGTGTGAGTTTTCCTTGCCCTTATGTGGGCCTACCGAGGATGTCGTAGTGGTTTGTGCAGCCCTTTGAGACACTAGTGATTTAGGGCTATATAAGTAAACATTGATTGATTGATTGATTGATTTATCCTCCTGAGAGCCATCATCCTCTGCAGAAGACATTAGTTTTTGATCATTTTACATTTCCCAGTTCAAAATACAAATGTCCACTGCAGAGGACGCTGGTTCTCAGAAGGATATTGTGTACTTGTGCCAGGGCCTCGGGTGTATCTTTTATTGCACCCCCTGGCAACAACAGTGGATGCCGCAGTTAACTGGCCACAGTTACGCCTTTTCCTCCCAAATCCTTGCCTGTTCCTTTTCCCAGTCACCGAGGCCCCGCCCATTTCCGACTCAGCTGCTTATGCACTGATAGCGAACAAATAGACACTTTATTTTCCAAGACGTGACCTCGGATTGAACTCTCCTTTTAAGAGGTGTTTACCAGAGTTAACCGTGGTTGATGAAACAATCCAACCCACGTGAGATATTTCTGAAAAGTGAGTCCTATTTCTCTGACTGTGCGAATCATATAAACAGGATACCTGGAAAGGAAAAAGGACTGGGTGGGAAAAGACAGATATGATTTAGACTGCATGAGTAAACAACTGTGCAGCAACGGCATGAGAGGAACATGTGAATCACTTTGCGAGAGGTGTTTTAAAACCACCCGGTGGATATCTACTTCAACTTATTAAAAGACAAAAGAGAGGGGAAAACAGCTCAGTGTCACTTTGTATTATCACGCCTATCCGTTCAAAGAAAGTCTAATCCTTTATTGTGACATTGTGTGCTGTTACATAACTTCATCAAGACAGAGAGCCAAAAAGTTCTCACACGAAGGCCACAATGAATCACCTGCACAGTGAATGGATCTCATTAACACGGCCACACCATTGTTATCACCAGGAAAGATGAGGTCACCTACCCAGGTTCCATTCTAGAGGCTAATCTTTCCTGTGATAAAATGGCAAAGAACGAGGTTTCTCTACAGAATCTCCTCTGCGGTCAACAAAAGCACCTTGAAGATTCTAACGGGAGCTCTCGTTCAACCCTTTTTCGATTACGCTTGCACTTCCTGGTACCCCAGCACCTCTAAAACCCTCAAATCTAGACTCCAAACATCCCAGACTAAGCTAGTCCGGTTACTTTTAGACCTCCACCCCAGATCACACCTCACTCCAACCCACTTCTCCAAAGTGGGCTGGCTCAGGGTGGAGGACAGAGTAAAACAACTTGCACTGAGCCTGGTCTATAAAATCCGCTACACCTCCCTGATACCGAAGTACATGTCAAACTACTTCCTTAAATGACCGCCATAACCACAACACTAGGGGGAGCTCCACAAACCACGTTAAACCCAGATTCCGATCTAACAAAGGTCTTAACTCATTCATTGGCCGTCCGCAACCCGAGGGTCCCCTGTTCAAATCCCACCTAGTACCAACCTCGTCACGTCCGTTGTGTCCTGAGCAAGACACTTCACCCTTGCTCCTGATGGGTGCTGGTTGGCGCCTTGCATGGCAGCTCCCTCCATCAGTGTGTGTGAATGTGTGTGTGAATGGGTAAATGTGGAAGTAGTGTCAAAGCGCTTTGAGTACCTTGAAGGCAGAAAAGCGCTATACAAGTACAACCCATTTATCATTTATTCTCTTTCTATGCCACATCAATGTGGAATGCACTCCCAACAGGTATAAAAGTAACTGCATCTCTATATTCCTTCAAAACCGCTGTAAAACAACACCACCAGGCAACTTTAACCCTTTACTAACACCCTCCTCCATTCACATCCCATCTACCCGGATTGTAAATAACCAAATGTAAATAATCAAATGTATTTCTAATGTATATACTTGTTCTTGGGCTTCACGGTGGCAGAGGGGTTAGTGCGTCTGCCTCACAATACGAAGGTCCTGCAGTCCTGGGTTCAAATCCAGGCTCGGGATCTTTCTGTGTGGAGTTTGCATGTTCTCCCCGTGACTGCGTGGGTTCCCTCCGGGTACTCCGGCTTCCTCCCACTTCCAAAGACATGCACCTGGGGATAGGTTGATTGGCAACACTAAATTGGCCCTAGTGTGTGAATGTGAGTGTGAATGTTGTCTATCTGTGTTGGCCCTGCGATGAGGTGGCGACTTGTCCAGGGTGTACCCCGCCTTCCGCCCGATTGTAGCTGAGATAGGCGCCAGCACCCCTCGCGACCCCGAAAGGGAATAAGTGGTAGAAAATGGATGGATGGATACTTGTTCTTATGCTATGTGAACTCACTATGTTCTCTGCTTGCTGTACATATCCTACTAAGTAAGACCTACACTGTTTCAATGTCCATTTCTCTGATGATGCAATTGTTGATGATATCGACAAAATCCTCCTCATCCCACCTACCAGATTGTAAATAATGTCAATAAATCAATGTATATACTCTGATGATTAACTTGTATGATGACTGTATTATGCTGATAATATATATTTGTACCATGAATTGATTAACGTGGACCCCGACTTAAAGAAGTTGAAAAACTTATTCAGGTGTTACCATTTAGTGGTCAGTTGTACGAAATATGTAGTGTACTCTGCAAATCAACTACTAACAGTTTCAATCAATCAATCAATCAATCAATCAATCAATCAATCAATCAATCAAACAAAACCTTCTCCCATGCAAGAGGCTCAGTGGAAGGTGGCATGGGTCACGTTCCAGTTTTAGGACGGACATCTCATTTCTACTCCCTTGACGGTGACCTTCTTTCCGGACAAAACTTTCCCCTCACAAGGTAGGGCCTGTTACGTAACGCGTGGGAGGAGAAGGGGGCACGAGGAGGGGGGCGGGGTCAGTGACGGATGATCCATTTTTCCGGATAAAAGATTTTCCCCTCGCACAACACAAGTCCTATTTGCCCATGGGCTGGTCGCAGTTGAATTACTGTAATGCTGGAGCTGTCACTAAAACCACTTGAGGGATACGGAAATAGTGATAGTTAGAAAGAGAGCTTTGCAAAGGCATGTGTGTATTAGTATTTTAACCTTGCAGAGAAATGCATTTTGTTAAAGGGGAACATTATCAGCAGACCTATGTAAGCGTCAATATATACCTTGATTTTCGGGTCTCCCCATGTCTAGCATTAAAAGATTACAGTTGGTACAAAATGCGGCTGCTAGACTTTTGACAAGAACAAGAAAGTTTGATCACATTACGCCTGTACTGTATATACCTTTATATACATATATACATACATATATACCTGTACTGTATATACCTTTATATACATATATACATACATATATACCTATACTGTATATACCTTTATATACATATATACCTGTACTGTATATACCTTTATATACATATATACATACATATATACCTATACTGTATATACCTTTATATACATATATACATACATATATACCTATACTGTATATACCTTTATATACATATATACATACATACATACCTATACTGTATATACCTTTATATACATATATACATACATATATACCTATACTGTATATACCTTTATATACATACATACATACATATATACCTATACTGTATATACCTTTATATACATATATACATACATATATACCTATACTGTATATACCTTTATATACATATATACATACATATATACCTATACTGTATATACCTTTATATACATATATACATACATATATACCTATACTGGCTCACCTGCACTGGCTTCCTGTGCACTTAAGATGTGACTTTAAGGTTTTACTACTTACTTATAAAATACTACACGGTCTAGCTCCATCCTATCTTGCCGATTGTATTGTACCATATGTCCCGGCAAGAAATCTGCGTTCAAAGGACTCCGGCTTATTAGTGATTCCCAAAGCCCAAAAAAAGTCTGCGGGCTATAGAGCGTTTTCATTTCGGGCTCCAGTACTCTGGAATGCCCTCCCGGTAACAGTTCGAGATGCTACCTCAGTAGAAGTATTTAAGTCTCACCTTAAAACTCATTTGTATACTCTAGCCTTTAAATAGACTCCCTTTTTAGACCAGTTGATCTGCCGTTTCTTTTCTTTTTCTCCTATGTCCCACTCTCCCTTGTGGAGGGGGTCCGGTCCGATCCGGTGGCCATGTACTGCTCGTCTGTGTATCGGCTGGGGACATCTCTGCGCTGCTGATCCGCCTCCGCTTGGGATGGTTTCCTGCTGGCTCCGCTGTGAACGGGACTCTCGCTGCTGTGTTGGATCCGCTTTGGACTGGACTTTCGCGACTGTGTTGGATCCATTATGGATTGAACTTTCACAGTATCATGTTAGACCCGCTCGACATCCATTGCTTTCCTCCTCTCCAAGGTTCTCATAGTCATCATTGTCACCGACGTCCCACTGGGTCATTATTGTCACCTATGTCCCACTGGGTGTGAGTTTTCCTTGCCCTAATGTGGGCCTTCCGAGGATGTCGTAGTGGTTTGTGCAGCCCTTTGAGACACTAGTGATTTAGGGCTATATAAGTAAACATTGATTGATTGATTGATTGATTGATTGATTGAAGAAAGACCATATATTTTTTTAACCGATTTCCATACTCTAAATGGGTGAATTTTGGCGAATTAAACGCCTTTCTGTTTATCGCTCTGGAGGGGATGACGTCAGAATGTGACGTCACCGAGGTAATATAGCCGCCATTTTCATTTTCAACGCATTGTAAACATTGGGTCCCAGCTCTGTTATTTTCCGTTTTTTCGACTATTTTTTGGAACCTTGGAGACATCATGCCTCGTCGGTGTGTTGTCGGAGGGTGTAACAACACTAACAGGGAGGGATTCAAGTTGCACCACTGGCCCGAAGATGCGGAAATGTCTGCCGCCAGACCCCCATTGAATGTACCAAAGTGGCTCCACATTTTACCGGCGATGACAGACATGGCACAGAGATGTATGGATAACCTGCAGATGCATTTGCAACGATAAATTCAACAAAATCACAAAGGTGAGTTTTGTTGATGTTGACTAATTTGCTAATCAGACACATTTGGTCGCGGCGTGACTGCCAGTTAATCGATGCTAACATGCTATTTAGCGGCGGTGCTAAAGCAGACATGGTACAGAGATGTATGGATAACCCGCAGATGCATTTGTAACGATAAAGTCACAGTAATCACAAATGCATTTGTAACGATAAAGTCACAGTAATCACAAAGGTGAGTTTTGTTGATGTTGACTGCCAGCTAATCGATGCTAACATGCTACGCTAATCGATGCTAACATGCTATTTACCGGCAGTGCTAAAGCAGACATGGCACAGAGATGTATGGATAACCTGCAGATGCATTTGCAACTATATTATGTTTCCTTCCACCCACATTTAATGCGAAACAAACACTTACCAATCGACGGATTTAAGTTGCTCCAGTGTCACAAGATGCGAAAGTCCTGATCGTTTGGTCCGCACATTTTACCGGCGATGCTAACGCAGCTATTCGGCCATGCTATGGCTATGAATAGCGTCAATAGCTATTCGCTCAATAGCTTCAGTTTCTTCTTCAATACTTTCATACTCCAACCATCCGTTTCAATACATGCGTAATCTGTTGAATCGCTTAAGCCGCTGAAATCCGAGTCTGAATCCGAGCTAATGTCGCTATATCTTGCTGTGGTATTCCCATTGTTTGTTTACATTGGCAGCACTGTGTGACGTCACAGGGAAATGGATAGTGGCATCGCAAATAGCGAAAATCAATTACCTTAAAGCTTTGTTTAGGGATATTCGGTGATCGGTAAAATTTAGAAAAAAAATTCAAAAAATACAACATGCCACTGGGAACTGATTTTTATTGTTTTTAACCCTTTTGAAATTGTGATAATGTTCCCCTTTAAGTATGCCCACTAAAATGACTTTTTACAGTATTTATACAGTAATAATGGGCATGCTTAATTAAACTAACGTACTTTCCGGATCATAGGGCACATTTAAGTCTCACCTTAAAACTCATTTGTATACTCTAGCCTTTAAATAGACTCCCTTTTTAGACCAGTTGATCTGCCGTTTCTTTTCTTTTTCTCCTATGTCCCACTCTCCCTTGTGGAGGGGGTCCGGTCCGATCCGGTGGCCATGTACTGCTTGCCTGTGTATCGGCTGGGGACATCTCTGCGCTGCTGATCCGCCTCCGCTTGGGATGGTTTCCTGCTGGCTCCGCTGTGAACGGGACTCTCGCTGCTGTGTTGGATCCGCTTTGGACTGGACTCTCGCGACTGTGTTGGATCCATTATGGATTGAACTTTCACAGTATCATGTTAGACCCGCTCGACATCCATTGCTTTCCTCCTCTCCAAGGTTCTCATAGTCATCATTGTCACCGACGTCCCACTGGGTGTGAGTTTTCCTTGCCCTTATGTGGGCCTACCGAGGATGTCGTAGTGGATTGTGCAGCCCTTTGAGACACTAGTGATTTAGGGCTATATAAGTAAACATTGATTGATTGATTGATTGATTATAAGGCCCACTGCTGATGAATATTTTTCGATCTTTTTTCATATATAAGGCGCACCGGTATATAGGGCACATTAAAGGAGTAATATTTACACTACGATTTCTTCACGGACTACAAAGTTGGAGGTTTGCAATTGTTCAGGGTTTATGCAGATCCCAAATACAGATCAGCAGGTACCAGAAGGCAAGAAAAGTTGCTTTTGCATAATATTGCGAAACAAAACGCCAGATAATGTCTTACCTTATATACGGTCCATAATTATACTTGTGTGTCGAATTCACCGACAATCCATCATAGCTTACCAAAGTTGTACTAAAACATTTTCGTAAGATTTTTGAGCTTTGTGTGTAATGTTCTGTATTTTCAATGGAATATATAAAGTGTTGTTGTTGTTTTCTTTAGTAAGGGACGGCGTGGCGCAGTGGGAGAGTCGCCGTGCGCAACCCGAGGGTCCCTGGTTCAAATCCCACCTAGTACCAACCTCGTCACGTCCGTTACACTACGATTTCTTCACGGACTACAAAGTTGGAGGTTTGCAATTGTTCAGGATTCATGCAGATCCCAAATACAGATCAGCAGGTACCAGAAGGCAAGAAAAGTTGCTTTTGCATAATATTGCGAAACAAAACGCCAGATAATGTCTTACCCTATATACGGTCCATAATTATACTTGTGTGTCGAATTCACCGACAATCCATCATAACTTACCAAAGTTGTACTAAAACATTTTCGTAAGATTTTTGAGCTTTGTGTGTAATGTTCTATATTTTCAATGGAATATATAAAGTGTTGTTGTTGTTTTCTTTAGTAAGGGACGGCGTGGTGCAGTGGGAGAGTGGCCGTGCGCAACCCGAGGGTCCCTGGTTCAAATCCCACCTAGTACCAACCTCGTCACGTCCGTTACACTACGATTTCTTCACGGACTACAAAGTTGGAGGTTTGCAATTGTTCAGGATTCATGCAGATCCCAAATACAGATCAGCAGGTACCAGAAGGCAAGAAAAGTTGCTTTTGCATAATATTGCGAAACAAAACGCCAGATAATATCTTACCTTATATACGGTCCATAATTATACTTGTGTGTCGAATTCACCGACAATCCATCATAACTTACCAAAGTTGTACTAAAACATTTTCGTAAGATTTTTGAGCTTTGTGTGTAATGTTCTATATTTTCAATGGAATATATAAAGTGTTGTTGTTGTTGTTTACTTTAGTAATATTGCCATCAAATTGTAGTCTACGCGTATTTCTTATGTTTGACTGCCATCTACTCGTCACACTTATCATTACACCATGTAACAAATTAAATTGCTTCGAGGTCGGCAAGCAAAACCTTAGTTATTCCGTACATTAGGCGCATCAGGTTATAAAGCGCACTGTCGAGTTTTGAGGGGGAAAAAAGGATTTTAAGTTCGGAAAATATAATATATTATTTTTTGGAGGTGTCTAATCATCACGTTAATTGTGATCAATTACTTACAGTCATATTTAGTGCGCTATATATTTTTATTTAATTTTTAATCTCTATTGACCTCGAAAAAGAGTTCACTAGACTTGAGTGTTGTGTATGATGTGAAAAAAATAGTGGGGATCAAATTAATTATATATGACAAACAGTGTAAAATGTTCGTAAAAAACTTAAAGACGTGTCAGAAACTGTTAATGGTTTGTGTAAGTTTGTTTTTAAACTATACTCCTTTCCAAGCTACACTAAGTAACTGAATAATCAAGTTTATTTTTTTAATAATGACCCGTGAGAAGGCATAATCAAATGTTTTAAATTACTTTTGGAAGAGCTAGAAAACTGTCGTTAATAATAATCCCCCGTGGTACTTAAAGGGCTGAACTTTAGTATAAATTACCAGTTCTTCAAAGAAGATGTTGTTCATTGTTGGGAGACCATATTAAAACTTTCCTCAGGGTAGGGAATCATTGATCTATGGCAAATTATTATTTTTCTCAGCAGACAGTGGTTATGTTCCCATTTCTTTGCCTTCTTCTGAGTCTCTTTCATTTTCATGTTTTGATGTCTCCACAAAAACACATTAAATACAAGATAATCTAAACCCCAAGTCTTCAAAAGACCATAAATAATAACAGAGATAAGGCATGGAAGGAGCAGCCACGATGTGCTCCAAGAAGAGAATGAATGCAAACATCTCAGTTGTGCAACGGAGAATAATTATTGCTTAAAACTGTGTGAACATTGAACAACCGCGTTGGAAAAAAAACATATCACTATCAATGTGATTCTGCAAGGCTGAACACTGTGCAACATGCCCCCAACAAAGGCATAAGAAACACTTGAGGACTCCTCCTTAATCCCTCCCCACCCCAGACATCCCGTCTCTGGGATTGTGCACCATCTGATGCCCCCTCAGGTGGATCTAAATGAGATCTGGCAAAGCTGGGATCAGTAGACTTTTCTACTTGACGAGAATTTTACGTGGTGGATGTAATCTAACCCCCCCCCACCCCCAGGGAGGCTGTAGTTAAACCCCTGCGGTGTAACATGTGTCACATGCCCAGGACACTTACAATAGCACTTACAGTAACATCAGCAAAGGAGCAGCTCACGAGAGGAGTGAAAGGAGCAGAGAACTGAAGGGCCGTGTGTGTGTGTGTGTGTCAATCAATCAATCAATGTTTATTTATATAGCCCCAAATCACAAATGTCTCAAAGGACTGCACAAATCATTACGACTACAACATCCTCGGAAGAACCCACAAAAGGGCAAGGAAAACTCACACCCAGTGGGCAGGGAGAATTCACATTCAGTGGGACGCCAGCGACAATGCTGACTATGAGAAACCTTGGAGAGGACCTCAGATGTGGGCAACCCCCCCCCTCTAGGGGACCGAAAGCAATGGATGTCGAGCGGGTCTAACATGATACTGTGAAAGTTCAATCCATAGTGGCTCCAACACAGCAGTGAGAGTCCCGTCCACAGGAAACCATTTCAAGCGGATCAGCAGCGTAGAGATGTCCCCAACCGATACAGGCGAGCGGTCCATCCTGGGTCCCGACGAGCGGTCCATCCTGGGTCTCGACTCTGGACAGTCAGTACTTCATCCATGGTCATCGGACCGGACCCCTCCACAAGGGAGGGGGGGACATAGGAGAAAGAAAAGAAGCGGCAGATCAACTGGTCTAAAAAGGAGGTCTATTTAAAGGCTAGAGTATACAGATGAGTTTTAAGATGAGACTTAAATGCTTCTACTGAGGTAGCATCTCGAACTGTTACCGGGAGGGCATTCCAGAGTACTGGAGCCCGAACGGAAAACGCTCTATAGCCCGCAGACTTTTTTTGAGCTCTAGGAATCACTAATAAGCCGGAGTCTTTTGAACGCAGATTTCTTGCCGGGACATACGGTACAATACAATCGGCAAGATAGGCTGGAGCTAGACCGTGTAGTATTTTATACGTAAGTAGTAAAACCTTAAAGTCACATCTTAAGTGCACAGGAAGCCAGTGCAGGTGAGCCAGTATAGGTATATATGTATGTATATATGTATATAAAGGTATATACAGTATAGGTATATATGTATGTATATATGTATATAAAGGTATATACAGTATAGGTATATATGTATGTATATATGTATATAAAGGTATATACAGTACAGGCGTAATATGATCAAACTTTCTTGTTCTTGTCAAAAGTCTAGCAGCCGCATTTTGTACCAACTGTAATCTTTTAATGCTAGACATTGGGAGACCCGAAAATAATACGTTACAGTAATCGAGACGAGACGTAACAAACGCATGGATAATGATCTCGGCGTCTTTAGTGGACAAAATGGAGCGAATTTTAGCGATATTACGGAGATGAAAGAAGGCCGTTTTAGTAACGCTTTTAATGTGTGCCTCAAAGGAGAGAGTTGGGTCGAAGATAATACCCAGATTTTTTACAGAGTCACCTTGTTTTATTATTTGGTTGTCAAATGTTAAAGTTGTATTATTAAATAGAGGTCGGTGTCTAGCAGGACCGATAATCAGCATTTCCGTTTTTTTGGCATTAAGTTGCAAAAAGTTAGCGGACATCCATTGTTTAATTTCATTAAGACACGCTTCCAACTGACTACAGTCCGGCGTGTTGGTCAGCTTTAGGGGCATGTAGAGTTGGGTGTCATCAGCATAACAGTGAAAGCTAATACCGTATTTGCTTATGACGTCACCTAGCGGCAGCATGTAGATGCTGAAGAGTGCAGGGCCAAGGACCGAACCCTGGGGAACTCCACACGTTACCTTAACATAGTCCGAGGTCACATTGTTATAGGAGACGCACTGCATCCTATCAGTAAGATAAGAGTTAAACCATGACAGGGCTGAGTCTGAAATACCAATTCGTATTTTGATACGCTCTAATAAAATATTATGATCGACGGTATCGAAAGCAGTGTGTGTGTGTGTGTGTGTGTGTGTGTGTGTGGGTGGTGTCATGGAAGAGGCGCCGCTGAATAAGATGTAGTCTTCTCCACTGTGAAATAAGTCCGCTTTGGCATATTTTGCTGGAAAAGTCCGTTCTCATCACAATTAAAAACTTGATGTGGTACAAATAAATACGAGCAAGCACAATATGGCTGCTGGCGGGCACACTTTGATTGATTGATTGATTGATTGAATGAAACCTTTATTAGTAGAATGCACAGTACAGTACATATTCCATACAAGTGACCACTAAATGGTAACACCCCAATAAGTTTTTCAACTTGTTTAAGTCGGGGTCCACGTAAATCAAGTCATGGTAATTGAGACATGGTTCTCGCACAAAGGTGAACTATGGGAAAAGTTTGTAAACGGAAAAAGTTTGCATATCGAGGTTCTACTGCTCCATGTGGGTGTTATTTCGTGTCTAAGGGCTTTCATAATGGTAAAAGAAACACATTTAGAAAGTTGAAAACAAGTTGTTTTGCTCTTGCTATGAAAATATTACATTCATGGTGAAAAATATTAAAGGCCCGGAACCAATTAACAGCGATAAACAGGGGTTTACTGAACTTGACCCTTGGTGACCAGAAGTAGATTTGGCTATGGACGCCTGAGTGTGTGCATACAATAAACAGCCAAACATTTGCAGTTCAAGTACATTTGTATTAAATATTAGGAAATAATGTGTTACATTTTACAAGTTATGTAAAAAAAAATGTTTTTACTATTATCACATAAAGACTACATTGACAACTACAATTAAATGATATCCAGTATGTTCCAAAGTCATGTGTGATCGTGTCCAAAGTCTACAGGAAAAGATCCGCTTGGGATGGTTTCCTGCTGGCTCCGCTGTGAACGGGACTCTCGCTGCTGTGTTGGATCCGCTTTGGACTGGACTCTCGCGACTGTGTTGGATCCATTATGGATTGAACTTTCACAGTATCATGTTAGACCCGCTCGACATCCATTGCTTTCCTCCTCTCCAAGGTTCTCATAGTCATCATTGTCACCGACGTCCCACTGGGTGTGAGTTTTTCCTTGCCCTTATGTGGGCCTACCGAGGATGTCGTAGTGGTTTGTGCAGCCCTTTGAGACACTAGTGATTTAGGGCTATATAAGTAAACATTGATTGATTGATTGATGATTGAAGAGATCTGTGGTTGGTTCTGAAAAACAAACCAGGGAGTGTGTCTGTGCCGTGACGCACTGCTCTCTATGAACAGAAGTGGCAATGTCAGAGACGTCTGCACTCTTGCCGCTGGAAGAGTTCTGGTGGGATTGAGAGTTGTAGAGCATGTCAATCATTCAGTGTAATTGATAGCAGGGACCAACAGCTGCTGCCACCATGGGTGTCATCACGTCCTCTACGCCACAACCATCTTCCAAAACAGAAAAGGGAAGAAGAATAGGCAAGGGTGAAGGGGTCATGATGGATGACAGGTGATGGAATGCTGAGATTTAAGGTCCCTTTTACCTTATAAGTGACCTGTTCTGTTCTCTGCGACGGACACGTAGTTATTGGAGCGTATCATATAACCATAAAACATACAGTGGGGCAAAAAAGTATTTAGTCAGCCGCCGATTGTGCAAGTTCTCCCACTTCAAATGATGACAGAGGTCTGTAATTTTCATCATAGGTACACTTCAACTGTGAGAGACAGAATGTGAAAAAAAAAATCCAGGAATTTTAAAGAATTTATTTGTAAATTATGGTGGAAAATAAGTATTTGGTCAACCATTCAAAGCTCTCACTGATGGAAGGAGGTTTTGCCTCAAAATCTCACGATACATGGCCCCATTCATTCTTTCCTTAACACGGATCAATCGTCCTGTCCCCTTAGCAGAAAAACAGCCCCAAAGCATGATGTTTCCACCCCCATGCTTCACAGTAGGTATGGTGTTCTTGGGCTGCAACTCAGTATTCTTCTTCCTCCAAACACGACGAGTTGAGTTTATACCAAAAAGTTCTATTTTGGTTTCATCTGACCACATGACATTCTCCCAATCCTCTGCATGTATCCATTTTGGTATAAACTCAACTCGTCGTGTTTGGAGGAAGAAGAATACTGAGTTGCATCCCAAGAACACCATACCTACTGTGAAGCATGGGGGTGGAAACATCATGCTTTGGGGCTGTTTTTCTGCTAAGGGGACAGGACGATTGATCCGTGTTAAGGAAAGAATGAATGGGGCCATGTATCGTGAGATTTTGAGCCAAAACCTCCTTCCATCAGTGAGAGCTTTGAATGGTTGACCAAATACTTATTTTCCACCATAATTTACAAATAAATTCTTTAAAATTCCTGGATTTTTTTTTCACATTCTGTCTCTCACAGTTGAAGTGTACCTATGATGAAAATGACAGACCTCTGTCATCATTTTAAGTGGGAGAACTTGCACAATCGGTGCCTGACTAAATACTTTTTTGCCCCACTGTAAATGCACTTTCAAAAGGTTGTCGTGCTTTTATCACTTATGTCGGGGAAATCACTATCATTACGGATGCGAAATTTGTACCCGACTTCAAACGCAGCCCAAATGTTTACAGGAGTGCATAGTTGTTGTGTTCCGACACGACTTCTAACGGGAAAATGTGCAGCTATAAAACATCAGTCTGCAGCTGACAAATGTTTTAAATAAAGGACAGGAACATGAAGTAAGCTGCTAGAAATGATTATGATGTCTGGGAGACACCTAGCACTAGCGTCATTTTGTACAAAATCAATCCCAGGTTTTTTCGGTTGTTGTTTTTTTTAATCAAGGTCAGACAAAATAGGGCTTAAAACAATGGTCGTGTTGAATTGCATGCACTACCGGTCGACCGCCGGGGGTGTGTCAGTCGATCGCCAGCCAGTGGGGTTCTGGGTATTTGTTCTGTTGTGTTTATGTTGTGTTACGGTGCGGATGTTCTCCTGAAATGTGTTTGTCATTCTTGTTTGGTGTGGGTTCACAGTGTGGCGCGTATTTGTAACAGTGTTAAAGTCGTTTATACGGCCACCCTCAGTGTGACCTGCATGGCTGTTGACCAAGAATGCCTTGCATTCACTTGTGTGTGTGAAAAGCCATAAATATTATGTGATTGGGACGGCACGCAAAGGCGGTGCCTTTAAGGTTTATTGGCGCTCTCTACTGCTCTCTATGTCCGTGTTCAGCGGCATTTTAAAAAGTCTTACATTTTACTGTTTGAAACCGATACCGATAATTTCCGATATTACATTTTAAAGCATTTATCTGCCGATATTTTCGGCAGTCCGATATTATCGGACATCTTTAATTTTAAATGTTCCATTGAAAATATAGAACATTACATACACACACAGTGTATTGAGTTTACATTATTCACCCAAGGAACTTTAGATATTAGAGTTCCCCTCATTTGTTTTTTCACGGGACACATTTCCAGTGTTGTTGTTGCTAGCCACCGAGAACGAGCCAAATTAGAAAATTAGAATGCAAAAAAATATGTACATTTACTTTTGTCTTCCTGTCTGTGATAAGCAAAATTCCCCCCAATAAAGCGCGGATCCCCTCTGACGATAACTGCGCTGCCCCGTCTCTTCATCCGCATCTCCTCCGCTCTCTCCATCCAAACGCATGTGTGGCAGAGAGCCAGCAAATGGTCTCCGGTGCAAACATGGTCATGGCCTAAAGGCTCC
Source organism: Nerophis ophidion (assembly GCF_033978795.1). Taxonomy (NCBI): domain Eukaryota; kingdom Metazoa; phylum Chordata; class Actinopteri; order Syngnathiformes; family Syngnathidae; genus Nerophis; species Nerophis ophidion. The sequence continues at coordinate 4,275,409 of NC_084615.1, forward strand.
CCTCGGCAGATCCAAAAGTTCACAAAAATACACTGCAAAAGTCAGAAAAGTGCTATCCCTTGTTGCGCGGTCCCGAATGCGCTTGAAAAAGAAACAAAAAAGACAAGAGGGAACCATCAAGAAAAATGAACAGACGAGATCGCCGAGCTCCTGCAACCAGCAGCCACTACAGCGGCGCCTCCTTGAAAAAAATAATTGTCATTTAGATTGGGACGGCGTGGCGCGGTGGGAGAGTGGCCGTGCACAACCCGAGCGTCCCTGGTTCAATTCCCACCTAGTACCAACCTCGTCACGTCCGCTGTGTCCTGAGCAAGACACTTCACCCTTGCTCCTGATGGGTGCTGGTTGGCGCCTTGCATGGCAGCTCCCTCCATCAGTGTGTGAATGTGTGTGTGAATGTGGAAGTAGTGTCAAAGCGCTTTGAGTACCTTGAAGGTAGAAAAGTACAACCCATTAGTGGGTTTGCATGCTCGTATAACAGTGGTCATTCCTCACAGTCCGGCCCCTGTATAAACACCGGGCTCGAACCAGCGAGCACAAACCCCCACAAACTGAGAGTTAAGTTGAGCAGCACTGGTCAATGAGCTAAAATGCTTGAGCTGTCAATGCATTGTCCAGCGCAGCTCTTGAGGTCTCAAGGAGCTGGGTTTGTACAACATATTGTCAAACAGATAGATTAGATTAGATAGTACTTTATTTATTCCGTCAGGAAAATTACAATTTTCAGCACAATCCCATTCAAGATCAGACAAACATTAAAGGGAGACAGAACAGGATCGCTGCCGGGTCTGCCGGCTTCCAGCGCCCCTTACAAAAAAAGATGAGATACAGGTAAACAAGGGGGGGAGAAAAAAATAGAAGATAAAATAAAAAAAGTCGGTCTTAGCCTGGGCCCTGGAGAGGGGGTGCAGACTGAGGCCAAGGGAAAAAAACAACAACTCATAGCCATGGTACACATCCCTCTTCCATGTGTGTAAGAGGGAAACATCAAACATCAAAGAACACAGAGGACATTAAAGACATTAAAGCAGCAGATACAAGCAGACACTTCTACATACAGCTATGAATAAAAAGTAAAAGAAACATATCCACTGTGGTGGCCTCTGTGGTGATCCACGCCATCGTCCGCTGGGGTGGAGGGAGCATGGCCAGAGACAGGAGCAGACCCAACAAAGCAACCAAGACAGCCGACTCCACTCTCGGCCAGTGTCCAGTCCGCATGGATGAGCGAGGATACGTCCAAGGAGACTGAGGTGTCCGACACCTGCTCACCCAGCCAAGACACCCCGAAGCCTCTCCGTCCCAGCGCTCAGTGCTAGCTCTGCAGTCCTGTCCCCTCATCCGCATCTCCTCCAGTCCCTCTAAACCGACTCCGGTGTGGCAGTCCCCCAGCAGCTGGTCTCCATGGCCAAAAGGCTCCCGGGAGGCAGATCCAGAAGTCCACAAAAAAAGCACCACAGAGGTCACGAAAGTGCCACCCCTTGTCACACAGTCCCAAAGGGTCCCGGACCAAAATGCAAAAAAATATAATAACACATGAAAACAAGAGGGAAACACAAAAGGATGATACAAGAACACAGAGCTCCTGCCTACAGCAGCCACTACAGCAGCGCCATCTTGGGGAAAAAAATAAAAAATAAAAGCTACATCCATTACACATGTTCACTCAGGTCTTCCTGTCTAGTGCAGATGTGATGAAACGCTTTCCTACTACACCAGGTGTCGGCAACCCGCGGCTCTTTGACCACTTTGATGTGGCTCAGCTGCATAATTGCCGACCTCCCCGATTATTCCGGGAGGTTTCCGGATTTAAGTGCCTCTCCCAGAAATCACCCGGGGCAAACAGTCTCCTATTATCACTCGAACTACATTATTGAGAGAATGACGTGATGGCAATGACTTAACCATATTTTAAAACTTGTCGCCGCGTCCGTTTTTACACCATGTTATCCGCATGCCGGCTGGTCACAAGTAGTATACAGCCCCTGTCAACAAACAAAAGTGACTGCAAGGCATACTTGGTCAACAGCCATACAGGTTACACTGAGGGTTGTGATATAAACAACTTTAAAGACTCTTACTAATATGCGCCACACTGTGAACCCACACCAAACAAGAATGTAAAACACAAATCCGCACTGTAACACAACAGAACAAATCCCACCTAGTACCAACCTCGTCACGTCCGTTGTGTCCTGAGCAAGACACTTCACCCTTGCTCCTGATGGGTGCTGGTTGGCGCCTTGCATGGCAGCTCCCTCCATCAGTGTGTGAATGTGTGTGTGAATGGGTAAATGTGGAAGTAGTGTCAAAGCGCTTTGAGTACCTTGAAGGTAGAAAAGCGCTATACAAGTACAACCCATTTATCATTTATTTAAATACTCAGAATCCCATGCATCCTTAACTCTTCCGAACTACATTATACACCCCCGCTAGCACCAAACCCCGCCCCCCCAACACCGCCCACCTCAACCGATGCACGGGGGGATTTGGTGCTAGCGGGGGCGCATAATGTAGCCTGGAAGAGTTAGGAGTTCATGGGATTCTGGGTATTTGTTCTGTTATGTTTCTGTGGTGTTACGGTGCGGATGTTTTCCCGTAATGTGTTTGTCATTCTTGTTTGGTGTGGGTTCACAGTGTGGCGCATATTAGTAAGAGTCTTAAAGTTGTTTCTACGGCCACCCCTCAGTGTGACCTGTATGGCTGTTGAACAAGTATGCCTTGCAGTCATTTAAGTGTGTCTCCGAAAGCCACATACAACATGAGAAACGCAGTGCCTTCATGGCATCGCCTTCATAATTGTGGTTCCGGGTATAAATTAGCAAACATTCATGAGAATAGTCGCTCTGAAAATCTGGAGTCTCCCGGAAATTTTGGTAGGGTTGGCAGGTGTGATGCTGTCAAGCGGCATCCATATAAAATTTGCGGGCCGCTCTAACATCTAATTTACATATTAAGGTGCGGGCCGCGTGTCTGAGAGCCCTGGTTAATAAATAGCTCAAACCAAAAAAAAAAACTCTGTATGCAATGTTATTACATTTTAAATCTCAAAAGAGTTTTGTAGCTCCCAGTGTTTTCTTTATTATGTGAAACAGGTCAAAATGGCTCTTTGAGTGGTAAAGGTTGCCGACCCCTGTTCTACACCATTTATCCATCCGTTTTCTATCCCTCTTGTCCTCAATCAGGATCATATCAGATTCACACCCTGGTCTCTTGACTGTAAGGAAGACATAGTCATCCTGCTCAATTATTATACACCAAATTAACTCTATTCATGCACTGAGGTAGGCATTCTTAAAATGGGTCATCGTGTTTATCCTACAGGTTGAAGTTTAGGCCACTCATTCAGAAGCAGCAATTAAATCCTGACATCAGCAGCTGATGCTATGAATAATGGCATATTAATAACAACCGTCTACAGCAGGGGTGCCCACACTTTTTCTGCAGGCGAGCTTCTTTTCAATTGACCAACTCGAGGGGATCTACCTCATTTATATATATCATTTATATTTATTTATTTATGAAAGAGACATTTTTGTAAACAAGTTAAATGTGTTTAATGATAAAACAAGCATGTGTAACACATATAGATGTCTTTCTTTCACAAAGACAAGAATATAAGTTGGTGTATTACCTGATTCTGATGACTTGCATTGATTGGAATCAGACAGTAATGATGATAACGCCCACATTTTCAAATGGAGGAGAAAAAAAGTGGTCCTTTCTGTACAATACCACATGAAAGTGGTTGGTTTTTGGCATCTAATTCATCCAGCTTCCATACACTTTACAAGAAAAACATTGGCGGCAAATTCCGTAGCTTGCTTGATTGACATTCACGGCACCCGAGGGTCTTGTGAGATGACGCTGGCTGCTGCCAGTTCATTATTATGAAAAAATGACAGAGAGGAAGGCGGGAAACACTTTTTATTTCAACAGACTTTCGCGCCGTCCCTTCCGTCAAAACTCTAAAGGCCGACTGCACATTTCCTATCTTCACAATAAAATCAATCAATCAATCAATCAATCAATCAATCAATCAATGTTTATTTATATAGCCCCAAATCACAAATGTCTCAAAGGACTGCACAAATCATTACGACTACAACATCCTCGGAAGAACCCACAAAAGGGCAAGGAAAACTCACACCCAGTGGGCAGGGAGAATTCACATTCAGTGGGACGCCAGTGACAATGCTGACTATGAGAAACCTTGGAGAGGACCTCAGATGTGGGCAACCCCCCCCCCCCTCTAGGGGACCGAAAGCAATGGATGTCGAGCGGGTCCAACATGATACTGTGAAAGTTCAATCCATAGTGGCTCCAAGACAGCAGTGAGAGTCCCGTCCACAGGAAACCATCTCAAGCGGATCAGCAGCGTAAAGATGTCCCCAACCGATACAGGCGAGCGGTCCATCCTGGGTCTCGACTCTGGACAGTCAGTACTTCATCCATGGTCATCGGACCGGACCCCCTCCACAAGGGAGGGGGGGACATAGGAGAAAGAAAAGAAGCGGCAGATCAACTGGTCTCGGAAAGCGGGCGTGCACAAGTGATGTGCACGCCAGCTTTCTGAGGGATCGCTTGTGCACGCCAGTTTTCCGAGACTCTGTATTTAGTTAGCGCAGGCAGCATGAAGCAGGGCTTTTATTGTGAAGATAGGAAATGTGCAGTCGGCCTTTAGAGTTTTGACGGAAGGTACGGCGCGAGAGTCTGTTGAAATAAAAAGTGTTTTGTCGCCTTCCTCTCGGTCATTTTTAATAATAATGATCTTGCAGCAGCCAGCGTCATCTCACAAGACCCTCCGGTACCGTGAATGTCATTTAAGTGACGTCTTGGTGAAGATTGATGATCACTCATTTTTAGGTCTATTTTTTTTAAAAGCCTGGCTGGAGATCGACTGACACACCCCCCGCGGTCGACTGGTAGCTCGCGGTCGACGTAATGGGCACCCCTGGTCTATATTGTCCAGTGAGCTAGTGAACTTTTTGCTCTCACGTGCTTCCAAAAATAGCCTGCATGAAAAGAAGTTTGCCGTGGAAAGCTGTCATCCTTTAGCTGCATTTGAGGAGACGTCCTCGCCCCCTGACCGCAGCTCGCACGAAGATAAAACATGTCAAACGCAACACAGTGCCGATGACATCATCGGGTGACCACGAACCAGTGTAGAGGGTGAGGGCAAAATAGGGGAGCGTGTGGAAGAGTAAACAAACCCTGAAACCCTGTGGAGGCTTTGAGCACACAGAGAAACTCCAACAAGGGCAATAATGGGGGTGCAGCCAGCAGAAAGCCCCCTTTTCACAATATGCATGGCAGAATGGTATGTTAATGATTGCATGGGCCCTTTTGCTACAAGTGAGTATAAAAAACTGATTTAGTGGAGCAGAAAGAGAGGGTAATATAAATAAATACATGGATGTTCTCTGTATATTTAACCAACTGATTTTAGGCCAGTTAATAGAGGACTATGAGGTGGCGACTTGTCCAGGGTGTACCCCGCCTTCCGCCCGATTGTAGCTGAGATAGGCGCCAGCGCCCCCCGCGACCCCGAAAGGGAATAAGCGGTAGAAAATGGATGGGATGGATGGATAATAGAGGACTAGCTGGAGTCAAGTACAGAGGAAATAAACATGCACTGACTTGTGGGCTGCAGAACTGCTTTCCTTCCAATTAGTTTGCAGAGGTTGCCCCCTGTTGGCCATTTGACTCTATAGCACAGTGGTTCTCAACCTTTTTTCAGTGACGTACCCCCTGTGAACATTTTTTTAATTCAAGTACCCCCTAATCAGAGCAAAGCATTTTTGGTTGAAAAAAAAGAGATAAAGAAGTAAAATACAGCACTATGTCATCAGTTTCGGATTTATTAAATTGTATAACGGTGCAAAAATATTGGGGCGGTATAGCTCGGTTGGTAGAGGGGCCGTGCTAGCAACTTGAGGGTTGCAGGTTCGATTCCCGCTTCCGCCATCCTAGTCACTGCCGTTGTGTCCTTGGGCAAGACACTTTACCCACCTGCTCCCAGTGCCACCCACACTGGTTTAAATGTAACTTAGGTATTGGGTTTCACTATGTAAAGCGCTTTGAGTCACTAGAGAAAAGCGCTATATAAATATAATTCACTTCACTCATTTGTAGTGGTCTTTCTTGAACTATTTGGAAAAAAATATACAAAAATAACTTAAAACTTGTTGAAAAATAAACAAGTAATTCAATTATAAATAAAGATTTCTACACATAGAAGTAATCATCAACTTAAAGTGTCATCATTAAAGTCCTACTGAAAGCCACTACTACCCATCATGCAGTCTGATAGTTTATATATCAATGATGAAATATTAACATTGCAACACATGCCAATACGGCCTTTTTAGTTTACCAAAAATTCCATTTTAAATTTCCCGGGAGTTTCGTCTTCGAAACGTTGTGTAATAATGACGTGTATGCGAGACGTCACAGGTTTTTAGGAAGTATGAGCGCTGCACACACACACAGCTAAAAGTCGTCTGCTTTAACCACATAATTACACAGTATTTTGGACATCTGTGTTGCTGAAACTTTTGCAGTTTGTTCAATTAATATTGGAGAAGTCACAGTAGAAAGATAGAGTTGGGAAGCTTTAGCCTTTAGCCACACAAACACACGGTGATTCCTTGTTTAAAATTCCTGGAGGTGAAACTTTACTATGGATCAGAGTGGTCAAGCAAACATGAATCACGACGAAATGTCAACCAGCAGTTTTTGGTGAGAAAATTGTGGTAAAAAGTCGCTTCTTACTGGAAAAAAGCTGAGCTTGTGCCATCCATAAAGCTGCCGTCGACTCCCCTGAGACACTGGCGTCAAGATACCCGTGGACGTACACCTCCGACTATCAGGTACTATTTAACTCACTAAAACACTAGCAACACAATAGAAAGATAAGGGATTTCCCAGATTTATCCTAGTAAATGTCTCTAAAAACATCGGACTCCGTCCCAATGCAATCGCGTTTTTTTTTCCAACTTTTTTTAAATCTTTTTTTTGTAGTCCGTCGCTATCAATATCCTCAAAACTTTCATCCTCGCTCAAATTAATGGGGAAATTGTCGTTTTCTCGGTCCAAATATCACTTTTTGTTGGAGGCTCCCATTAAAAACAATGTGAATAAGTGAGGAGCCATCACACATGTGACGTCATCATCTGTGACTTCCGGTAGAGGCAGGGCTTTTCTCTTAGCACCGAAAGTTGCGAACTTTATCGTCTATGTTCTCTACTAAATCCTTTCAGCAAAAATATGGCAATATCGCGAAATGATCAAGTATGACACATAGAATGGACCTGCTATCCCCGTTTAAATAAGAACATCTCATTTCAGTAGGCCTTTAATTCTAAACATTTCTTCACAAAAAAAAGAAATCTTTAACATCAATATTTATGGAACATGTCCACAAAAAATCTAGCTGTCAACACTGAATATTGCATTTTTTTTCACAGTTTATGAACCTACATTCATATTTTGTTGAAGTATTATTCAATAGATATATTTATAAAGGATTTTTGAATTGTTGCTATTTTTTAGAATATTTTTTAAGAATCTCACGTACCCCTTGGCATACCTTCAAGTACCCCCAGGGGTACGCGTACCCCCATTTGAGAACCACTGCTATATCATATATATAAAAAAAAACTACACTTACCAAAAGTTATTTGCATTTTAAAATATTTTTTAGCTTCAAATAGGCACCAACAGGTAATTTGGCTTGTGGTGTTTAAAGTGAGTGAAACAGTTTTACAGCAAAGGGACATTATTATAATTAGATGTCAGTTCACCTTTAGTTAGTATATGTTAGGGGTGTGGGAAAAAATCGATTCGAATACGAATCAAATCGAATAGGTTGTGCGATTCAGAATCGATTCTCATATTTAAAAAAATCGATTTTTTTTTTTTTTTTTTTATCAATCCAACAAACCACTACACAGCAATACCATAACAATGCAATCCAATTCCAAAACAGAACCTGACCCAGCAACACTTAGAACTGCAATAAACAGAGCAATTGAGAGGAGACACAAACACCACACAGAACAAACCAGAGTAGTGAAACAAAAATGAATATTATCAACAACAGTATCAATATTAGTTATCATTTCAGCATAACAGTGATTAAAAATCCCTCATTGACATTATCATTAGACATTTATAAAAATAATAAAAAAGAACAATAGTGTCACAGTGGCTTACACTTGCATGGCATCTCATAAGCTGGACAACACACTGTGTCCAATGTTTTCACAAAGATAAAATAAGTCATATTTTTGGTTTGTTTAATAGTTAAAACAAATGTACATTATTGCAATCAGTTGATAAAACATTCCATCCATCATCCATCATCTTCCGCTTATCCGAGGTCGGGTCGCGGGGGCAACAGCCTAAGCAGGGAAACCCAGACTTCCCTCTCCCCAGCCACTTCGTCTAGCTCTTCCCGGGGGATCCCGAGGCGTTCCCAGGCCAGCCGGGAGACATAGTCTTCCCAACGTGTCCTGGGTCTTCCCCGTGGCCTCCTACCGGTTGGACGTGCCCTAAACACCTCCCTAGGGAGGCGTTCGGGTGGCATCCTGACCAGATGCCCGAACCACCTCATCTGGCTCCTCTCCATGTGGAGGAGCAGCGGCTTTACTTTGAGTTCCTCCCGGATGGCAGAGCTTCTCACCCTATCTCTAAGGGACAGACCCACCACACGGCGGAGGAAACTCATTTCGGCCGCTTGTACCCGTGATCTTATCCTTTCGGTCATGACCCAAAGCTCATGACCATAGGTGAGGATGGGAACGTAGATCGACCGGTAAATTGAGAGCTTTGCCTTCCGGCTCAGCTCCTTCTTCACCACAACGGATCGGTACAACGTCCGCATTACTGAAGACGCCGCACCGATCCGCCTGTTGATCTCACGATCCACTCTTCCCTCACTCGTGAACAAGACTCCTAGGTACTTGAACTCCTCCACTTGGGGCAGGGTCTCCTCCCCAACCCGGAGATGGCACTCCACCCTTTTCCGGGCGAGAACCATGGACTCGGACTTGGAGGTGCTGATTCTCATTCCGGTCGCTTCACACTCGGCTGCGAACCGATCCAGCGAGAGCTGAAGACCCCGGTCAGATGAAGCCATCAGGACCACATCATCTGCAAAAAGCAGAGACCTAATCCTGCGGTTACCAAACCGGAACCCCTCAACGCCTTGACTGCGCCTAGAAATTCTGTCCATAAAAGTTATGAACAGAATCGGTGACAAAGGACAGCCTTGGCGGAGTCCAACCCTCACTGGAAATGTGTTCGACTTACTGCCGGCAATGCGAACCAAGCTCTGGCACTGATCGTACAGGGAACGGACCGCCACAATAAGACAGTCCGATACCCCATACTCTCTGAGCACTCCCCACAGGACTTCCCGAGGGACACGGTCGAATGCCTTCTCCAAGTCCACAAAGCACATGTAGACTGGTTGGGCAAACTCCCATGCACCCTCAAGAACCCTGCCCAGAGTATAGAGCTGGTCCACAGTTCCACGACCAGGACGAAAACCACACTGTTCCTCCTGAATCCGAGGTTCGACTATCCGACGTAGCCTCCTCTCCAGTACACCTGAATAAACCTTACCGGGAAGGCTGAGGAGTGTGATCCCACGATAGTTGGAACACACCCTCCGGTCCCCCTTTTTGAAGAGAGGAACCACCACCCCGGTCTGCCAATCCAGAGGTACCGCCCCCGATGTCCACGCGATGCTGCAAAGTCTTGTCAACCAAGACAGCCCCACAGCATCCAGAGCCTTAAGGAACTCCGGGCGGATCTCGTCCACCCCTGGGGCCTTGCCACCGAGGAGCTTTTTAACTACCTCAGCGACCTCAGCCCCAGAAATAGGAGAGTCCACCACAGATTCCCCAGGCACTGCTTCCTCATAGGAAGACGTGTTGGTGGGATTGAGGAGGTCTTCGAAGTATTCCTTCCACCTGTCCACAACATCCGCAGTCGAGGTCAGCAGAACACCATCCGCACCATACACGGTGTTGATAGTGCACTGCTTCCCCTTCCTGAGGCGGCGGACGGTGGTCCAGAATCGCTTCGAAGCCGTCCGGAAGTCGTTTTCCATAGCTTCCCCGAACTCTTCCCATGTCCGAGTTTTTGCCTCCGCGACCGCTGAAGCTGCACACCGCTTGGCCTGTCGGTACCTGTCCACTGCCTCCGGAGTCCTATGAGTCAAAAGGACCCGATAGGACTCCTTCTTCAGCTTGACGGCATCCCTCACCGCTGGTGTCCACCAGGGGGTTTTAGGATTGCCGCCCCGACAGGCACCAACTACCTTGCGGCCACAGCTCCGATCTGCCGCCTCGACAATAGAGGTGCGGAACATGGTCCACTCGGACTCAATGTCCAGCACCTCCCTCGTGACATGTTCAAAGTTCTTCCGGAGGTGGGAATTGAAACTTTGTCTGACAGGAGACTCTGCCAGACGTTCCCAGCAGACCCTCACAATGCGTTTGGGCCTCCCAGGTCTGTCCGGCATCCTCCCCCACCATCGCAGCCAACTCACCACCAGGTGGTGATCGGTAGAAAGCTCCGCCCCTCTCTTCACCCGAGTGTCCATAACATGAGGCCGCAAATCCGATGACACAACTACAAAGTCGATCATGGAACTGCGGCCTAGGGTGTCCTGGTGCCAAGTGCACATATGGACACCCTTATGTTTGAACATGGTGTTTGTTATGGACAAACTGTGACGAGCACAAAAGTCCAATAAAAAAACACCACTCGGGTTCAGATCCGGGCGGCCATTCTTCCCAATCACGCCTCTCCAGGTTTCACTGTCATTGCCAACATGAGCGTTGAAGTCTCCCAGTAGGACAAGGGAATCACCCGGGGGAGCACTTTCCAGTACTCCCTCGAGCGTTCCCAAAAAGGGTGGGTACTCTGAACTGCTGTTTGGTGCATAAGCACAAACAACAGTCAGGACCCGTCCCCCCACCCGAAGGCGGAGGGAGGCTACCCTTTCGTCCACCGGGTTAAACTCCAACGTACAGGCTTTGAGTCGGGGGGAAACAAGAATTGCCACCCCAGCCCGTCGCCTCTCACTGCCGGCAACGCCAGAGGGGAAGAGGGTCCAATCCCTTTCGAGAGAAGTGGTTCCAGAGCCCTTGCTGTGCGTCGAAGTGAGTCCGACTATATCCAGCCGGAATTTCTCGACTTCGCGCACTAGCTCAGGCTCCTTCCCCCCCAGTGAGGTGACGTTCCACGTCCCAAGAGCTAGCTTCTGTAGCCGAGGATCGGACCGCCAAGTGCCCTGCCTTCGGCTGTCGCCCAGCTCACAATGCACCCGACCTCTATGGCCCCTGCTATGGGTGGTGAGCCCATTGGAGGGGTGACCCACGTTGCCTCTTCGGGCTGTGCCCGGCCGGGCCCCATGGGAACAGGCCCGGCCACCAGGCGCTCGCCATCGTGCCCCACCTCCGGGCCTGGCTCCAGAGCGGGGCCCCGGTGACCCGCGTCCGGGCGAGGGAAATCTGGGTCCATGATGTTTCTTCTTCATATAGGTCTTCGAGCTGCTCTTTGTCTGATCCCTCACCTAGAACCTGTTTGTCTTGGGAGACCCTACCAGGGGGCATGAAAACCCCCAGACAACATAGCTCCTAGGATCATTGGGACACGCAAACTCCTCTACCACGATAAGGTTGCAGCTCAGAGAGGAGTGATAAAACATTGTCCTTTACAATTATAAAAGTTTTTTTTTTTTTAAATCTACTCCTCTGCTAGCATGTCAGCATACTGGGGTAGATCCTGCTGAAATCTATGTATTGAATGAATACAGAATCGTTTTGAATCAGAAAAATATAGTTTTTGAATCGAGAATCGAATCGAAAAAATCGATATATTATCAAATTGTGACCCATTTTTGCTGAAGGGATTTAGTAGAGAACATTGACGATAAAGTTCACAACTTTTGGTCGCTAATAAAAAAGCCTTGCCTGTACGGGAAGTAGCAGACGATGTGTGCGTGACATCACGGGTTGTAGGGCTCCTCACATTGTTTATAATCAGAGCCACCAGCAGCAAGAGCGATTCAGACCGAGAAAGCGACGATTTCCCCATTAATTTGAGCGAGGATGAAAGATTTGTGGATGAGGAAAGTTAGAGTAAAGCACAACATTTTTTGAAAAAATAAAAAAAAAAAGGCGACGGCTCCAAGTGACGCAGTGGGAGCGATTCAATCAATCAATCAATCAATGTTTATTTATATAGCCCCAAATCACAAATGTCTCAAAGGACTGCACAAATCATTACGACTACAACATCCTCGGAAGAACCCACAAAAGGGCAAGGAAAACTCACACCCAGTGGGCAGGGAGAATTCACATCCAGTGGGACGCCAGTGACAATGCTGACTATGAGAAACCTTGGAGAGGACCTCAGAGAGGACCTCAGATGTGGGCAACCCCCCCCCCCCCCCCCCCCCCCCTCTAGGGGACCGATTCAGATGTTATTAGACACATTTACTATGATAATTCTGGAAAATCCCTTATCTGCTCTTTGTGTTAATAGTGTTAAGAGCGTCAGAGGGCTCCGGTGACCGCCAATGTCTCTGAGGAAAAATGGAAGAGCCAAGATCACAGCTGCCTTTTTGACAGCTGCTGCAGGAGGTCGCATAATCCGCTCAAGTCTCCGGTAATTGTCCCATCCAAAAACTTGCTGGTTGACGTACAGAAACATGTTCGCTTGACCGCTCCGTGTTAAAGCTTCACAACAAACAAAGAAACACCGGCTGTGTTTTGGTTGCTAAAGGCAGCTGCAATCCACCGCTTTCCACCAACAGCATTCTTCTTTGACGTCTCCATTATTAATTGAACAAACTGCAAAAGATTCAGCAACACAGATGTCCACAATACTGTGCAATTATGCGATAAAAACAGACTACTTTTAGCCGTGAGTGGTGCTGGGAGAACATGTCCGCTCCAACCAATAACGTCACAAGCAGGCGTCAACATAAGCGTCATCATTCCGCGACGTTTTCAACAGGATACTTTGCGGGAAATTTAAAATTGCAATTTAGTAAACTAAAAAGGCCGTATTGGCATGTGTTGCAATGTTAATATTTCATCATTGATATATAAACTATCAGACTGCGTGGTGGGTAGTAGTGGCTTTCAGTAGGCCTTTATGAGTGCTTCCTCTTTTGTTACATGTAGTTATTTTTGTAATTTATTTGTACATTTTAATACTGTGTTGAGCAATTATTGGAAGTTTTATCACCTCCCTCATAGCGTGACAGGGCATCTGTCGCTTCATCCTGGACAATATTTATGACAAATTTGTGCTTGGTTTTAAAGATGTGATTTTTGGTTTTACACTGTATGAACAAAAATTTGAAAAGGAATTCTACCTTTGCAACCTCATTATTTTATTGGCTAAGTTTTATATTCATAAATGTAAGTTTCTTAATACCCGACCTATCTTTTGTGCCTTTAAAAAAGATTTTGAACTTTACATTAAAACACTCTCTACATCAGGGGTGCCCACACTTTTTCTGCAGGCAAGCTACTTTTCAATTGACCAACTCGAGGGGATCTACCTCATTTATATATATCATTTATATTTATTTATTTATGAAAGAGACATTTTTGTAAACAAGTTAAATGTGTTTAATGATAATACAAGCATGTGTAACACATATAGGTGTCTTTCTTTCACAAAGACAAGAATATAAGTTGGTGTATTACCTGATTCTGATGACTTGCATTGATTGGAATCAGACAGTAATGATGATAACGCCCACATTTTCAAATGGAGGAGAAAAAAAGTGGTCCTTTCTGTACAATACCACATGAAAGTGGTCGGTTTTTGGCATCTAATTCATCCAGCTTCCATACACTTTACAAGAAAAACATTGGCGGCAAATTCCGTAGCTTGCTTGATTGACATTCACGGCACCCGAGGGTCTTGTGAGATGACGCTGGCTGCTGCCAGTTCATTATTATGAAAAAATGACAGAGAGGAAGGCGAGAAACACTTTTTATTTCAACAGACTTTCGCGCCGTCCCTTCCGTCAAAACTCTAAAGGCCGACTGCACATTTCCTATCTTCACAATAAAAGCCCTGCTTCATGCTGCCTGCGCTAACAAAATAAGAGTCTCGGAAAGCTGGCGTGCACAAGTGATGTGCACGCCAGCTTTCTGAGGGATCGCTTGTGCACGCCAGTTTTCCGAGACTCTGTATTTAGTTAGCGCAGGCACCATGAAGCAGGGCTTTTATTGTGAAGATAGGAAATGTGCAGTCGGCCTTTAGAGTTTTGACGGAAGGTACGGCGCGAGAGTCTGTTGAAATAAAAAGTGTTTCTTGCCTTCCTCTCTGTCATTTTTAATAATAATAATCTTGCAGCAGCCAGCGTCATCTCACAAGACCCTCCGGTACCGTGAATGTCATTTAAGTGACGTCTTGGTGAAGATTGATGATCACTCATTTTTACGTCTATTTTTTTTAAAAGCCTGGCTGGAGATCGACTGACACACCCCCCGTGGTCGACTGGTAGCTCGCGATCGACGTAATGGGCACCCCTGCTCTACATCTAACAACAAAAAGGTTGTGAAAACGATGATGCTGTGTTCCGAATTTAAGTTGATTAATGAATCTGAATGAGCATATGGCTTTGCACTTTGTTTATTATATATATATATATATATATATATATATATATATATATATATTCTATTTTTGTTATTTTGAATTTACAACCCCCTGGCGCTGTTTTGTACTGTTTTCATAATGTTTTATGTTTTATATTGTTGTTTGACTTACTGTTTGTAATTGTTGAAATTTATAAATAAACATTTATAAAAAATAAAAATGAAATAAAAAAATCTCCCTCATACCGTTAGACTGTCACGTGATCATGACGCTTTGGCACGATTTCACCGCTTGCACTACGCCTCACTGCACCAATGTATACATCCGCGCATATAGTTCCCTTTTGAGAGATTTAATTGAAATTGGCATTGGTAGCTAGTTACAAACCTCGTTAGTCGTCCATTATGTTACGATTAATATGACAGCCGTGAAATATTTATCTACATTTTTCAATGATTTTTGAGTGGACATAGCCAGATGCCGAAGTACTTTCCGGGGGGGAAAAAACTGAGTCACACCCACTTCGCCATTTTGTATTCCCCGGTTGTCTTGTTTGGTCGCAACATTTAGCTTTACTATTTAAAAAAAAAAAAAAAAACACGTCTAATGTTACTCTAAATCCTTATCGTGTGTCGGGTAGAATTTATGATTATTATAACAACCGCACGCTAAATACGACGTTCACTACCTAAATGTAGTTAGTGGCTGGCTGCGAGGCAAAGCAACGTGTTAGCCCCCTGCTAGTCTCCGACAAAGACAACGTTTTTTTGTTTTTTCTCTTCCAACTGTGAAGCTGCCGGCAGACACGTTGACGTCCACCGTGCCAGAGGCGAAGAGCGAGGAGATGGCGAGCTCCGTGGGGAACGTGGCGGACAGCACAGGTTGGTGTCTTCCAAACAATAACAGCAGTAAAATGGCGAGGAGCGGAGGACGAAGCCTTGTGAAAAACAACCATTCCTTCCACTCGCCTGTGACCAAATGTCTTTTAGAAGTAACACGACAAAAATGTTGTCCTGCGTAATTATACTGCAGTGATGTTTTGAAATCACTAATTCAGGCAAGTGGAGGAGTTCAAGTACCTAGGAGTCTTGTTCACGAGTGAGGGAAGAGTGGATGGTGAGATCGACAGGCGGATCGGTGCGGCGTCTTCAGTAATGCGGACGTTGTACCGATCCGTTGTGGTGAAGAAGGAGCTGAGCCGGAAGGCAAAGCTCTCAATTTACCGGTCGATCTACGTTCCCATCCTCACCTATGGTCATGAGCTTTGGGTCATGACCGAAAGGATAAGATCACGGGTACAAGCGGCCGAAATGAGCGACTGGGATGAGAATCAGCACCTCCAAGTCCGAGTCCATGGTTCTCGCCCGGAAAAGGGTGGAGTGCCATCTCCGGGTTGGGGAGGAGACCCTGCCCCAAGTGGAGGAGTTCAAGTACCTAGGAGTCTTGTTCACGAGTGAGGGAAGAGTGGATCGTGAGATCGACAGGCGGATCGGTGCGGGGTCTTCAGTAATGCGGACGTTGCACCGGTCCGTTGTGGTGAAGAAGGAGCTGAGCCGGAAGGCAAAGCTCTCAATTTACCGGTCGATCTACGTTCCCATCCTCACCTATGGTCATGAGCTTTGGGTCATGACCGAAAGGATAAGATCACGGGTACAAGCGGCCCAAATGAGTTTCCTCCGCCGTGTGGTGGGTCTCTCCCTTAGAGATAGGGTGAGAAGCTCTGCCATCCGGGAGGAACTCAAAGTAAAGCCGCTGCTCCTTCACATCGAGAGGAGCCAGATGAGGTGGTTCCGGCATCTAGGGAGGTGTTTAGGGCACCTCCAACCGGTAGGAGGCCACAGGGAAGACCCAGGACACGTTGGGAAGACTATGTCTCCCGGCTGGCCTGGGAACGCCTCGGGATCCCCCGGGAAGAGCTAGACGAAGTGGCTGGGGAGAGGGAAGTCTGGGTTTCCCTGCTTAGGCTGTTGCCCCCGCGACCCGACCTCGGATAAGCGGAAGATGATGGATGGATGGATGGATAATTCAGGCAATGATGTTATATTTATCGTTAAGGAGATGCGCAGAGAGGGTCTTGAATAGAATGCGCACACGCCATTTTAGCCTTTTCTGGTACTTATGGATGTCCGTAACTATTCACCGAAAAATTTACAATTCTCATTCTATTTATGTTATTTATTGTAAATGAGATGCAGAGAGGGTTTATAACAGCGTGACTTTGGTCCCGTTTACACCAAGCCGGTGTTGTACCGAAATCTGTTACCCATCGGAATTTGTACCTCCAGGGGGCGATGTTCCCATGGCGTTTGTTTGATGGTTAAACGGCAAGGCCAAAGAGGAGGAGAAGAAGAACGCTTGCGAAAATGGTGTAAACCAGGGGTCACCAACCTTTTTGAAACCAAGAGCTACTTCTTGGGTACTGATTAATGCAAAGGGCTACCAGTTTGATACACATTTTTAAAAAAAAAGCCAGAAATAGCAATCCATCCATCCGTCATCTTCCGCTTATCCGAGGTCGGGTCGCGGGGGCAACAGCCTAAGCAGGGAAACCCAGACTTCCCTCTCCCCAGCCACTTCGTCTAGCTCTTCCCGGGGGATCCCGAGGCGTTCCCAGGCCAGCCGGGAGACATAGTCTTCCCAACGTGTCCTGGGTCTTCCCCGTGGCCTCCTACCGGTTGGACGTGCCCTAAACACCTCCCTAGGGAGGCGTTCGGGTGGCATCCTGACCAGATGCCCGAACCACCTCATCTGGCTCCTCTCCATGTGGAGGAGCAGCGGCTTTACTTTGAGTTCCTCCCGGATGGCAGAGCTTCTCACCCTATCTCTAAGGGAGAGACCCGCCACCCGGCGGAGGAAACTCATTTCGGCCGCTTGTACCCGTGATCTTATCCTTTCGGTCATGACCCAAAAGCTCATGACCATAGCCAATTTGCTCAATTAACCTTTAATATATATATATATATCAATCAATCAATCAATGTTTACTTATATAGCCCTAAATTACTAGTGTCTCAAAGGGCTGCACAAACCACTACGACATCCTCGGTAGGCCCACATAAGGGCAAGGAAAACTCACACCCAGTGGGACGTCGGTGACAATGATGACTATGAGAACCTTGGAGAGGAGGAAAGCAATGGATGACGAGCGGGTCTAACATGATACTGTGAAAGTTCAATCCATAATGGATCCAACACAGCAGCGAGAGTCCCGTTCACAGCGGAGCCAGCAGGAAACCATCCCAAGCGGAGGCGGATCAGCAGCGCAGAGATGTCCCCAGCCGATACACAGGCAAGCTGTACATGGCCACCGGATCGGACCGGACCCCCTCCACAAGGGAGAGTGGGACATAAGAGAAAAAGAAAAGAAGCGGCAGATCAACTGATCTAAAAAGGAGGTCTATTTAAAGGCTAGAGTATACAAATGAGTTTTAAGGTGAGACTTAAATGCTTCTACTGAGGTGGCATCTCAAACTTTTACCGGGAGGGCATTCCAGAGTACTGGAGCCCGAAATGAAAACGCTCTATAGCCCGCAGACTTTTTTTGGGCTTTGGGAATCACTAATAAGCCGGAGTCCTTTGAAGGCAGATTTCTTGCCGGGACATATGGTACAATACAATCGGCAAGATAGGATGGAGCTAGACCGTGTAGTATTTTATACGTAAGTAGTAAAACCTTAAAGTCACATCTTAAGTGCACAGGAAGCCAGTGCAGGTGAGCCAGTATAGGTATATATGTATGTATATATGTATATAAAGGTATATACAGTATAGGTAGATATGTATGTATATATGTATATAAAGGTATATACAGTATAGGTATATATGTATGTATATATGTATATAAAGGTATATACAGTATAGGTATATATGTATGTATATATGTATATAAAGGTGTATACAGTATAGGTATATATGTATGTATATATGTATATAAAGGTATATACAGTATAGGCGTAATGTGATCAAACTTTCTTGTTCTTGTCAAAAGTCTAGCAGCCGCATTTTGTACCAACTGTAATCTTTTAATGCTAGACATGGGGAGACCCGAAAATAATACGTTACAGTAATCGAGGCGAGACGTAACAAACGCATGGATAATGATCTCAGCGTCTTTAGTGGACAAAATGGAGCGAATTTTTGTGAAATTACGGTGATGAAAGAAGGCCGTTTTAGACCTAACCTGAAAATAAATATTGCGTACTTTAAAATTTATTTACTGAGTCTGTTCTG